>NC_088409.1:5931176-6053676 GCF_034236695.1 Oncorhynchus nerka | reverse complement strand
TGTTCTACTGAGACTCCAGTTACCCAGTCTGTTCTACTGAGACTCCAGTTACCTAGTCTGTTCTACTGAGACTCCAGTTACCCAGTCAGTTCTACTGAGACTCCAGTTACCCAGTCTGTTCTACTGAGACTCCAGTTACCCAGTCTGTTCTACTGAGACACCTGCTCTGAGACTCCAGTTACCCAGTCTGTTCTACTGAGACTCCAGTTACCCAGTCTGTTCTACTGAGACTCCAGTTACTCAGTCTGTTCTACTGAGACTCCAGTTGCCCAGTCTGTTCTACTGAGACACCTGCTCTGAGACTCCAGGTACCCAGTCTGTTCTACCCACTGAGACTCCAGTTACCCAGTCTGTTCTACTGAGACTCCAGTTACCCAGTCTGTTCTACTGAGACTCCAGTTACCCAGTCTGTTCTACTGAGACTCCAGATACCCAGTCTGTTCTACTGAGACACCAGTTACCCAGTCTGTTCTACTGAGACTCCAGTTACCCAGTCTGTTCTACTGAGACTCCAGTTACCCAGTCTGTTCTACTGAGACTCCTGTTACCCAGTCTGTTCTACTGAGACTGAGACCAGTTACCCAGTCTGTTCTACTGAGACTCCTGTTACTCAGTCTGTTCTACTGAGACTCCAGTTACCCAGTCTGTTCTACTGAGACTCCAGTTACCCAGTCTGTTCTGTTCTACTGAGACTCCAGTTACCCAGTCTGTTCTACTGAGACTCCAGTTACCCAGTCTGTTCTACTGAGACTCCAGTTACCCAGTCTGTTCTACTGAGACTCCAGTTACCCAGTCTGTTCTACTGAGACTGTTCTACTGAGTTACCCAGTCTGTTCTACTGAGACTCCAGTTACTCAGTCTGTTCTACTCAGACTTTCCAAAATGCTTGAAGACCTGGCTAAAGGTCAATCAGATTTGTGAACATGGTCCCTAGCTGTGTGTTGCCGCTTTCCATGTTGTCTGTTGTCTGTAGCTTGTGAGGTGTGGAAACACTTTGTTGCTTTTATGAATTTTGTCTTGCTGCTTTTTGTTCTATGTTGCTCTGTCTGTATGCTATGTCTTGCTTGTCCTATGTTGCTATGTCTTGCTTGTTCTATGGTGCTATTGTCTATATTGTAATTGTTTTTAATAACCTGCCCAGGGACTGCGGTTGAAAATTAGCCGGCTGGCTAAAACCGGCACTTTTACTGAAACGTTGATTAATGTGCACTGTCCCTGTAAAAATAAACTAAACTAAACTAAACTAAAACCCAGTCTGTTCTACTGAGACTCCAGTTACCCAGTCTGTTCTACTGGGACTCCAGTTACCCAGTCTGTTCTACTGAGACTCCAGTTACCCAGTCTGTTCTCTGAGACTCCAGTTACCCAGTCTGTTCTACTGAGACTCCAGTTACCCAGTCTGTTCTACTGAGACTCCAGTTACCCAGTCTGTTCTACTGAGACTCCAGTTACCCAGTCTGTTCTACTGAGACTCCAGTTACTCAGTCTGTTCTACTGAGACTCCAGTTACCCAGTCTGTTCTACTGAGACTCCAGTTACTCAGTCTGTTCTACTGAGACTCCAGTTACCCAGTCTGTTCTACTGAGACTCCAGTTACCCAGTCTGTTCTACTGAGACTCCAGTTACCCAGTCTGTTCTACTGAGACTCCAGTTACCCAGTCTGTTCTACTGAGACTCCAGTTACCCAGTCTGTTCTACTGAGACTCCTACTGAGACTCCAGTTACCCAGTCTGTTCTACTGAGACTCCAGTTACCCAGTCTGTTCTACTGAGACTCCAGTTACCCAGTCTGTTCTACTGAGACTCCAGTTACCCAGTCTGTTCTACTGAGACTCCAGTTACCCAGTCTGTTCTACTGAGACTCCAGTTACCCAGTCTGTTCTACTGAGACTCCTGCTCTGAGACTCCAGTTACAGCAGCCTGTCCTACTGAGACTCCAGTTACCCAGTCTGTTCTACTGAGACTCCAGTTACCCAGTCTGTTCTACTGAGACTCCAGTTACCCAGTCTGTTCTACTGAGACTCCAGTTACCCAGTCTGTTCTACTGACCTGCTCTGAGACTCCAGTTACCCAGTCTGTTCTACTGAGACTCCAGTTACCCAGTCTGTTCTACTGAGACTCCAGTTACCCAGTCTGTTCTACTGAGACTCCAGTTACCCAGTCTGTTCTACTGAGACTCCAGTTACCCAGTCTGTTCTACTGAGACTCCTGTTACCCAGTCTGTTCTACTGAGACTCCAGTTACCCAGTCTGTTCTACTGAGACTGAGACTCCAGTTACCCAGTCTGTTCTACTGAGACTCCTGCTCTGAGGCTCTAGTTACCCAGTCTGTTCTACTGAGACTCCAGTTACCCAGTCTGTTCTACTGAGACTCCAGTTACCCAGTCTGTTCTACTGAGACTCCAGTTACCCAGTCTGTTCTACTGAGACTCCAGTTACCCAGTCTGTCCTACTGAGACTCCTGCTCTGAGACTCCAGTTACCCAGTCTGTTCTACTGAGACTCCAGTTACCCAGTCTGTTCTACTGAGACTCCAGTTACCCAGTCTGTTCTACTGAGACTCCTGCTCTGAGACTCCAGTTACGCAGCCGGTCCTACAGAGACTCCTGTTACCCAGTCTGTTCTACTGAGACTCCAGTTACCCAGTCTGTTCTACTGAGACTCCAGTTACCCAGTCTGTTCTACTGAGACTCCAGTTACCCAGTCTGTTCTACTGAGACTCCAGTTACCCAGTCTGTTCTACTGAGACTCCAGTTACCCAGTCTGTTCTACTGAGACTCCAGTTGCCCAGTCTGTTCTACTGAGACCATTGGCTCAGACCAGATACCCCAAGGCCATTGAGACTCAACCATTGGTTACCCCAGTCTGCTCTACTGAGACTCCAGGCCAGTCTGTTCTACCTGAGACTCCAGGCCAGTCTGGCTCTACCATTGAGACTCCAGTTACCTAGTCTGTTCTACTGGCTCCAGTTACCCAGTCTGTTCTACTGAGACTACCCCAAGGCCATTGGCTCAACCATTGGATACCCCAAGGCCATTGGCTCAACCATTGAGACTCCAGTTAAGGCCAGTCTGCTCAACCATTGATACTGGCCAAGTTACCCAGTTGGCTCAACCATTGAGACTCCAAGGCCATTGCTCAACAGAGACTCCAGTTAGGCCAGTTGGCTCAACCATTGAGACTCCAAGGCCATTGCTTCCATTGAGACACCAAAGCCATTGTTAAACTGAGACCCAAGGCCAGTCTGTTCTACTGAGACTACCAGAAACCCAGTCTGTTCTACATTGAGACTCCAGTTACCCAGTCTGTTCTACTGAGACTCCTGCTTGAGCTTAACCTTTACCCAGTCTTTCTCTGAGACTCCAGTTACTCCAGTCTGTTCTACTGAGACCAGTTACTAAAGTCTGTTCTACTGAGACTCCAGTTACCCAGTTTTCTACTGAGACTCAATTTAATCCCCCAATGTAACCCTGCCCCAGAATCCAGTTACCCAGTCTGTTCACTGAGACCCAGTTACCCAGTCTGTTCTACTGAGACTCCAGAGACCCAGTCTGTTCTAACTTGGGACTCCAGTTACCCAGGGGAATTGACTGAGAAACCTGTTACCCAGTCTGTTCTACTGAACTATTTCTCAAGAAAGACTTGTTGTGTCAAGGTCCAAAGAAAAAAGCTCTGTTCAGCAGTATAAAGTCTGGTTATTTTGTATCTTCCAGTTACCCAGTCATTTCTACCCCAAACCCCCAGTCTGTTCTACAGATTCCTTCTCTGAGACTCAGTTTTACCTAGTCTGATTCTACAAAGACCAGTTGCCGCACAGTTTTCTATTGAGAGCTCCAGTTGACCCAGTTGTTCACAGGAGAATAAAAAGTTAGCAGTCTGTTCTACTAGACAACACAGTTCAGACTGCTTTATTGAAGACTCCAGACGGGAGACAAAAACAGTCTGTATCTTACTGAGACTCAGTTTACGTGTTGCACAGTTTTCATCCTCAAGTGTTGACTGGGGTCTGTTCTCAACTCAAGTGTTGACTTTCCGGATTGTTCACAGGAGAATAAAAAGGGCCGCTCATCAGACAGTATCTTACAACATTTAACGTTCTTCAACATAAAGTCAGAACTATCATTTTCTTTCGGCGTTGTTGATTTTTAAACTGTCGAGAATGCCTTTTCTAGGACAGGATTGGCGGTCCCCGGGTCAGAGCTGGGTTAAAACTGAAGAAGGATGGAAAAACTATTCTTTAGACGAAAAAAACAGCAATGACTCAGACGTGAGGTCAGTATCGGAAACTGAATGTATTGTTTTGTTGTGTTTGTGCATCCTGATACATGTTGTCTTGAGCAGCATCGACACCAGCTCGTGACATCGAGAACAACTGAAGTGCGCCATCAAGTTATCCAAGGAGTTTTCCCATTGAAATGCCCGAAGGCGATTGGCTCAACCTTTTGCGTACCCCAAGGCCATTGGCTCAACACATGTTTCCCCAATAAAGCCTCTTAAATTGATCCCAAGGCAAAACTAGAACACAGCTACAAGGAAACCTCCAGCCTAATACATTTATCTGACTTGGTGAAAATTGATGGACATAACTTGCTTAACACTTTTTCCAAGTGGTTTCTTCCTTCACAGACTCCATGAAACAATGACCTCTTCCTAAATATTTGGTGGAATTATTAATTTGGTGTATTTTTCCTTTTGAGCCTTGTTCCCCCCTTGTTCCCCCCCAATGTAACCCTGCACTCTAGCAGAATCCTGAGAAGAGACTTCATTTTTAACTTCCAGGGATGAGTCAGGGGAATTGACAGAAACGGATAAGATTATTTTAACTATTTCGTCAAGAAAGGCTTGTTGTGTCAAGGTCAAATGAAAAAGCTCTGATTCAGCAGTATAAAATGGTTAATGTATCTTCCAGCACAGGACATTTACCCCCTAAACCCCCACTGTGGTTGACAGTATTCCTTCCCTGGGTCGTTTTGCAATAGAGAAGAAGATAAACAAAGCCACGTGTTGCCGCACAGTTTCCAAAAGGGGGAGGAGCTCAAGTGTTGACTTTCCGGATTGTTCACAGGAGAATAAAAAGGGCCGCTGCGCAGTCACAATACTAGACAACACATCAGACACTTTATTGAAGACCAGACTGGAGACAAAAACAAACCTGTATCTTACAACATTTAACGTTCTTCAACATAAAGTCAGAACTATCATTTTCTTTCGCCGTTGTTGATTTTTAAACAGGATGAATGGTCTGTCTTCCAGGACAGGATTGGTCGGTCTTCCAGCTGGTCAGGATGCTGGTCTGTTAAAGCTATGAAGAAGGATGTATGGTCTATTCTTTCCAGACGAAAAAAACAGCAATGACTCAGACTGAGGTCAGTATCGGAAACAGGATGTATTGTTTTCCAGCTTTGTGCTATCAGGATACATGGTCTGTCTTCCAGCTATCGCACCAGGATGTATGGTCGAGAACAGCTAGTGCGCCAACAGGATTATCCAAGGAGTTTTCCAGAAATGCTAACAGGATGTATGAGTCTGTTTCCAGCTAATGTTAACAGGATGTTTCCCATACCAATAAAGCCTCTTGAATTGAGAGATTGCTAGGGGGATGAGAAGGAGTCTGTATTCCAGCTATTGCTAATTTGACATCCAGTCTGTCTTCCAGCTATTGCTAACAGGATGTATGGTCCTAATTCCAGCGTGGCTAACAGGATGTATGGTCTGTTCTACGGCAGCAGGAGACGTTATTGTGTTGTTAACAGGATGTATGGTCTGTCTAATCCAGCTATAAATAACAGGATGTATGGGATCTTCCAGCTGTTGGAAACAGGATGGATCCTGTCTCCATCAGTTTCCAGCTATTGCTAACAGGATGTTTGGTCTAGTCTTCATCTCAAAGGATTTAAAAACATTGGTCTGATAAAACTTCCAGCTTAGCTTTTTGTACAGTATGGTCTGTCTTCCAGCTGTTGCTAACAGGATGTATGGTCTGTCTTCCAGCTATGGGTAACAGGATGTATGGTCTCTTTTCCAGCTATGGGTAACAGGATGTATGGTCTGTCTTCCAGCTATGGGTAACAGGATGTATGGTCTGTCTTCCAGCTATGGCTAACAGGATGTATGGTCTGTCTTCCAGCTATGGCTAACAGGATGTATGGTCTGTCTTCCAGCTATTGCTAACAGGATGTATGGTCTGTCTTCCAGCTATTGCTAACAGGATGTATGGTCTGTCTTCCAGCTATTGCTAACAGGATGTATGGTCTGTCTTCCAGCTATTGCTAACAGGATGTATGGTCTGTCTTCCAGCTATTGTAAAACAGAGGACGAATGCTTCCAGGAGAATCTGCGGCTGTCTGTTACATACGACATGGCAGCCAAGAAGAGAAGGAAAGACTGCATGAACAACAACGCAAAGATTCCCTGTAAGTTTAACCTACAGTATTACAGTACCGGCCAATGACACATAAAGACATTTTACACAGGAAATGATCGTCTCCACGGTGATGCTCAGTCTTTAAAAAAAAAAAAATTATGCCCTCAATAACACACTCTCCTTTTTCCTACAGATTTCCACAAAGAGAAATGGATTTACGTTCACAAAGGAAGCACTAAAGAGGTAAGGAAAGGAAGGAAGGAAAGGAAGGACTGTCTTTATTAACATAAACAGTTACTGTATACCCTGTTGCCCGTGAACCAGACACTAATACCCGATCGTCCTAATTATCCCAGCGTCATGGTTACTGCACTCTGGGAGAAGCGTTCAACCGGCTGGACTTCTGCAGCGCCATCAAGGACAACCGGAGGTTCAACTATGTCGTACGGGTGGGTTGACTTCTCCCTTCTACTTCTGTGTTAAATCATCATGAAGGGATTACTACGAGATGGACAATAAAGTTATGTTCCCATCTGAGGATTCCTATGATATGGACAATAAAGTTATGGTCCCATCTGAGGATTCCTACGAGATGGACAATCAAGTTATGGTCCCATCTGAGGATTCCTACGAGATGGACAATAAAGTTATGGTCCCATCTGAGGATTCCTATGAGATGGAAACATAACTTTATTGTCCATCTGAGGATTCCTATGAGATGGAAACATAACTTTATTGTCCATAAGGCGTCACCTTAGGAAAATGACAAATATGACATTGTGCATTCATACTAATGTATTGTTGAACATTAAAGGGTGTTACCATAGAGAGTAGGAGTTTTAAAGGGTTAACCTCAGACACAGTACTGAGGGGTGTTTAAAGGGCTGTGTTATGTTCTGGGCGTGTAGGTCTCTTGCTCGCTCTCTTCTCTTCCTTGCTTCACCTTTCTCTCTGCTGTCTCTCTCTCTCTCTGCTGTCTCTCTCTCTCTGCTGTCTCTCTCTCTCTCTCTGCTGTCTCTCTCTCTCTGCTGTCTCTCTCTCTCTCTGCTGTCTCTCTCTCTCTCTGCTGTCTCTCTCTCTCTCTCTCTGCTGTCTCTCTCTCTCTCTCTCTGCTGTCTCTCTCTCTCTCTCTGCTGTCTCTCTCTCTCTCTGCTCTCTCTCTCTCTCTCTCTCTGCTGTCTCTCTCTCTCTCTCTCTCTCTCTCTCTCTCTCTCTCTCTCTCTCTCTCTGTTTCTGTCTCTCTGCTTTCTCTCTCTCTCGTTCTCTGCTGTCTCTCTCTCTGGGCCTTATCACTTCTCTCCAGACAAGAGGTTCTTTGGAGATATTCTCTTAACTCCCAGCGGCCTGTGAGGGAGCGAGAGAGAGACTGTGAGGGAGCGAGAGAGAGACTGTGAGGGAGCGAGAGAGAGACTCTGTGAGGGAGCGAGAGAGAGACTCTGTGAGGGAGCGAGAGAGAGACTCTGTGAGAGAGAGAGAGACTCTGTGAGAGAGAGAGACTCTGTGAGGGAGAGAGAGACTCTGTGAGAGAGAGACTCTGTGAGGAGAGAGAGAGAGAGAGACTCTGTGAGGGAGACTCTGTGAGAGAGAGAGACTCTGTGAGGGAGCGAGAGAGAGACTCTGTGAGGGGAGAGAGAGAGACTCTGTGAGGGGGAGAGAGAGAGAGAGACTCTGTGAGGGAGGGAGAGAGAGACTCTGAGAGAGAGAGAGACTCTGTGAGGGAGCGAGAGAGAGAGAGAGAGACTCTGTGAGGGAGCGAGAGAGAGAGGGACTCTGTGAGGGAGCGAGAGAGAGAGGGACTCTGTGAGGGAGCGAGAGAGAGAGAGACTCTGTGAGGGAGCGAGAGAGAGAGAGACTCTGTGAGGGAGAGGGAGAGATACGGTGTGTGTTTGGTGGTCTGCATTGAACACATCTCTCTGTTGATTTTAAAAGAGAACTAGATTATTCTGAACAGTAAGTACAGACGATCATCAGAATAATATCTTAGGTAACGTTAGTAGGGGCCTGTGTGTGTGTGTGTGTGTGTGTGTGTGTGTGTGTGTGTGTGTGTGTGTGTGTGTGTGTGTGTGTGTGTGTGTGTGCTACTGCTGCAAGATATTAGTGAGGTTCTCGTTTACACCACACAGATCAGGTTTACCACTGTGTCCCAAATGCCACCGTATTCCCTATATAATGTAGTGCACTACTTTGTCTGGGACACCAAATGCCACCCGTATTCCCTATATAATGTAGTGCACTACTTTGTCTGGGACACCAAATGCCACCGTATTCCCTATATAATGTAGTGCACTACTTTGTCTGGGACCCCAAATGCCACCGTATTCCCTATATAATGTAGTGCACTACTTTGTCCGGGACCCCAAATGCCACCGTATTCCCTATATAATGTAGTGCACTACTTTGTCCGGGACCCCAAATGCCACCGTATTCCCTATATAATGTAGTGCACTACTTTGTCCGGGACCCCAAATGCCACCGTATTCCCTATATAATGTAGTGCACTACTTTGTCCGGGACCCCAAATGCCACCGTATTCCCTATATAATGTAGTGCACTACTTTGTCCGGGACCCCAAATGCCACCGTATTCCCTATATAATGTAGTGCACTACTTTTTAAGCCCATAGGGTGACACACCGATCATGGAAACACAGCTACGTGTTGATCTATTAGACTCTCTGGGTTCGTGGGAATGGAGACACAACCTACGTTGATGTTTAGTTCGTGTAGAGTGGAGGCTATAAGTACACACACACATACACACACACACACAATGTCCTGACCTACTGCTGAGTGGAGGCTATAAGTACACACACACACACACACACACACAATGTCCTGACCTACTGCTGAGTGGAGGCTATAAGTACACACACATATACACAATGTCCTGACCTACTGCTGAGTGGAGGCTATAAGTACACACACACACACACACACACACACACATACACAATGTCCTGACCTACTGCTGAGTGGAGGCTATAAGTACACACACACACACACACACACACACACATACACAATGTCCTGACCTACTGCTGAGTGGAGGCTATAAGTACACACACACACACACACACACACATACACAATGTCCTGACCTACTGCTGAGTGGAGGCTATAAGTACACACACACACACACACACACACACACACAATGTCCTGACCTACTGCTGCCATTCCTCCACACACACAATGTCCTGACCTACTGCTGCCATTCCTCCACACACACAATGTCCTGACCTACTGCTGCCATTCCTCCACACACAATGTCCTGACCTACTGCTGCCATTCCTCCACACACACAATGTCCTGACCTACTGCTGCCATTCCTCCACACACACAATGTCCTGACCTACTGCTGCCATTCCTCAACACACAATGTCCTGACCTACTGCTGCCATTCCTCCACACACAATGTCCTGACCTACTGCTGCAATTCCTCCACACACAATGTCCTGACCTACTGCTGCCATTCCTCCACACACAATGTCCTGACCTACTGCTGCCATTCCTCAACACACACAATGTCCTGACCTACTGCTGCCATTCCTCCAACACTTGTTGGGGCTGTGAAGAAGTAGGGGGGAGTGGCGGGAGGGGAGAGGCACACTCAGACACTTGGGGGGTGGAGGGAGAAGAAAGGAGAGGAGAGGCACACTGATACTTGGGGGGGGTTGGAGGGAGAGAAGAGGCACACTTGGGGAGGTTGAGAGGAGGGTAAAGCCTTCCGCATGCTTCAGTTTGGCTGGCGCCTAGCCGAACTCAAAAGACCTTCGCTTGAAAAACGAGAAAAATGCGTCCATTTTGAGATGCTGTAGCCATGAAACACTTCCTAAAAATAGTCCGAATGAATCGCAGATTAATAACTCAATAAATCTGTCATTAATTATTATGATTGTTTTATTTGACCTCCTTTTTCCTCAATTATGATCTTGTCTCGTCGCTGCAACTCCCCTACGTGCTCGGGAGGCGAAGGTCGAGTCATGCGTCCTCTGAAACGTGACCCGCCAAAACCGCACTTCACAACACCCCGCCCGCTTAACCCAGAAGCCAGCCTCACCAATGTGTCGGAGGAAACACCATTCAACTGACGACCTAGTCAGCCTGCAGGCGCCCGGCCCGCCACAAGGAGACGCTAGAGCGCCATGAGCCAAGTAAAGCCCCTCCCCTAACCCGCACGACGCTGTGCCAATTGTACGCCGCCCAATGGTACTCCCGATCACGACCGGTTGTGACACCGCCTGGGAACGAACCCAGGTCTGTAGTGACACCTCAAACCACTGCGCCTCTCGGGATCCGCCCCCAATCTGTCATTCATTTTTACAGAGGAGATCTTAGTTGTACAATTTTACAATCTAACAAAGATGTTTGTTTCAATATTTTTCAAGTGGGGGGGATTTTTTTTTGCATGAAAACGATTTTGATATTCGTCGAATGAAAACAAACCCTTCAACTGAAGAACTCCTACTGTTGACCAATCACTGGCGAAGGGGCGTCGACCTGAGGCCCCGACCTGAGGCCCCCGACCTGAGGCCCCGACCTGAGGCCCCCGACCTGAGGCCCCGACCTGAGGCCCCCGACCTGAGGCCCCGACTGAGGCCCCCGACTGAGGCCCCCGACCTGAGGCCCCCGACTGAGGCCCCCGACTGAGGCCCCCGACTGAGGCCCCCGACTGAGGCCCCGACCTGAGGCCCCCGACTGAGGCCCCCGACTGAGGCTTGCCTTGAGACAAAATGTTCTGCACTAACAACCACAAAAAAAAACCTTCACCGAAGAACAGAAACGCCACTGAATGTGGTCATTATATATATTATTTAATGATATGCGTTAACTGTTTGGGATGGGAAGCAACGCCTTAAGGGGCTCTTGTGTTTTGTTTGGGGGGGTGCTGACAATGGTCACATGTCCTGTCCAGAGTTGTGTAAGGACCAGTTTCTCCATGATGTCAGTAGCTGTGTCTGTTGTTGCGTAACACACATGCCACCCCTGTCCTGGCCGTGGTGTACACTGTGTTAGACTAGATGCTGTGGTGTACACTGTTGGACTAGAGACAACCTGCCCCAGCCAGGGGGAACAGTGCTCTAGTGGCTTCTTTAAAGTGACAGGGATACTGTAGGCATGTAAACACACAGGGGGAGACACACACAAACACGAGCACGCTCTCAAGCCCCTTTAGGATTCATGCATAGATGTTCCCTTTCAAGAATGTGTCTGTGTATCCACTGAGTCATGATGGGGCTAGAGAGTTCTAGCCAGGTGCAGAGTTTCCAAACACCTCCTCCGTTCCAACAGTCTGCTGATAGTTAGAGACCAGGAGACACCTCCTCTGTTCCAACAGTCTGCTGATAGTTAGAGACCAGGAGACACTTCCTCCGTTCCAACAGTCTGATAGTTAGAGACCAGGAGACACCTCCTCTGTTCCAACAGTCTGATGATAGAGACCAGGAGACACCTCCTCTGTTCCAACAGTCTGCTGATAGTTAGAGACCAGGAGACACCTCCTCTGTTCCAACAGTCTGATGATAGAGACCAGGAGACACCTCCTCTGTTCCAACAGTCTGCTGATAGTTAGAGACCAGGAGGCACCTCCTCTGTTCCAACAGTCTGATGATAGAGACCAGGAGACACCTCCTCTGTTCCAACAGTCTGCTGATAGTTAGAGACCAGGAGACACCTCCTCCGTTCCAACAGTCTGATAGTTAGAGACCAGGAGACACCTCCTCTGTTCCAACAGTCTGCTGATAGTTAGAGACCAGGAGACACCTCCTCCGTTCCGACAGTCTGATAGTTAGAGACCAGGAGACACCTCCTCCGTTCCAACAGTCTGATGATAGTTAGAGACCAGGAGACACCTCCTCCGTTCCAACAGTCTGATGATAGAGACCAGGAGACACCTCCTCTGTTCCAACAGTCTGCTGATAGTTAGAGACCAGGAGATTGTTGTTTTGAAATGAGCTCCGTCTGTCTTTCTACACCTACAGAGAGGGACCATAAAACCATAATAAGCAGTCAGTCATGGAAGAACAGCTTGAGTCCCAAATGGCACCCGATTCCCTTTGTAGTGCACTGCTTCTGACCAGGGCCCATAGTGCACTGCTTCTAACCAGGGCCCATAGTGCACTGCTTCTGACCAGGGTCTTGCTATTTGTGACTCGGAGACAGACAAGCATAGCAAACAATAAGTAATGGAGGAACAGAGAGAGTCTGTGAGTCTGACAGTAGACCTGTTGATATTTATGTCTGTTCTCTGTCTCTCTGTCTCTGTCTCTGTGAGTCTGACAGTAGACCTGTTGATATTTATGTCTGTTCTCTGTCTCTCTGTCTCTGTCTCTCTGTCTCTGTGAGTCTGACAGTAGACCTGTTGATATTTATGTCTGTTCTCTGTCTCTCTGTCTCTCTCTCTCTGTGAGTCTGACAGTAGGCCTGTTGATATTTATGTCTGTTCTCTGTCTCTCTGTCTCTCTGTCTCTGTGAGTCTGACAGTAGACCTGTTGATATTTATGTCTGTTCTCTCTCTCTCTGTCTCTCTCTCTGTGAGTCTGACAGTAGACCTGCTGATATTTATGTCTGTCTGTCTCTCTCTCTGTCTTTGTGAGTCTGACAGTAGACCTGCTGATATTTATGTCTGTCTGTCTGTCTCCCTCTCTCTCTGTCTCTCTCTCCTCTAGCTGCTGGAGCTCATTGCCAAGTCCCAGCTGCCCTCGCTCAGCGGAGTGGCTCAGAAAAATTACATGAACATCCTGGAGAGAGTGGTGCAGAAAGGTGAGCTCTCTTTCTGTTTGAATCTCAAATCTGGTCTTCCTCCCCCCTCTCTTCATTTCTTCATGACTTCCTAGTTTACTATTGTGTACCTGCATACTTCCTCTAATCATGTCAACAACCAGGTCTGGGGAGCATTACGACCTCCATACTTCCTCTAATCATGTCAACAACCAGGTCTGGGGAGCATTACGACCTCCATACTTCCTCTAATCATATCAACAACCTCAACAACCAGGTCTGGGGAGCACTACGACCTCCATACTTCCTCTAATCATGTCAACAACCAGGTCTGGGGAGCACTACGACCTCCATACTTCCTCTAATCATGTCAACAACCTCAACAACCAGGTCTGGGGAGCACTACGACCTCCATACTTCCTCTAATCATGTCAACAACCAGGTCTGGGGAGCACTACGACCTCCATACTTCCTCTAATCATGTCAACAACCTCAACAACCAGGTCTGGGGAGCACTACGACCTCCATACTTCCTCTAATCATGTCAACAACCAGGTCTGGGGAGCACTACGACCTCCATACTTCCTCTAATCATGTCAACAACCAGGTCTGGGGAGCACTACGACCTCCATACTTCCTCTAATCATGTCAACAACCTCAACAACCAGGTCTGGGGAGCACTACGACCTCCATACTTCCTCTAATCATGTCAACAACCAGGTCTGGGGAGCACTACGACCTCCATACTTCCTCTAATCATGTCAACAACCAGGTCTGGGGAGCACTACGACCTCCATACTTCCTCTAATCATGTCAACAACCAGGTCTGGGGAGCATTACGACCTCCATACTTCCTCTTATCATGTCAACAACCAGGTCTGGGGAGCATTACGACCTCCATACTTCCTCTTATCATGTCAACAACCTCAACAACCAGGTCTGGGGAGCACTACGACCTCCATACTTCCTCTAATCATGTCAACAACCAGGTCTGGGGAGCACTACGACCTCCATACTTCCTCTAATCATGTCAACAACCAGGTCTGGGGAGCACTACGACCTCCATACTTCCTCTAATCATGTCAACAACCAGGTCTGGGGAGCACTACGACCTCCATACTTCCTCTTATCATGTCAACAACCTCAACAACCAGGTCTGGGGAGACCTCCATACTTCCTCTAATCATGTCAACAACCAGGTCTGGGGAGCACTACTCCATACTTCCTCTAATCATGTCAACAACCAGGTCTGGGGAGCATTACGACCTCCATACTTCCTCTAATCATGTCAACAACCAGGTCTGGGGAGCACTACGACCTCCATACTTCCTCTAATCATGTCAACAACCAGGTCTGGGGAGCACTACGACCTCCATACTTCCTCTAATCATGTCAACAACCAGGTCTGGGGAGCATTACGACCTCCATACTTCCTCTTATCATGTCAACAACCTCAACAACCAGGTCTGGGGAGCACTACGACCTCCATACTTCCTCTAATCATGTCAACAACCAGGTCTGGGGAGCATTACGACCTCCATACTTCCTCTTATCATGTCAACAACCTCAACAACCAGGTCTGGGGAGCACTACGACCTCCATACTTCCTCTAATCATGTCAACAACCAGGTCTGGGGAGCACTACGACCTCCATACTTCCTCTAATCATGTCAACAACCTCAACAACCAGGTCTGGGGATCATTACGACCTCCATACTTCCTCTAATCATGTCAACAACCAGGTCTGGGGAGCACTACGACCTCCATACTTCCTCTAATCATGTCAACAACCAGGTCTGGGGAGCACTACGACCTCCATACTTCCTCTAATCATATCAACAACCTCAACAACCAGGTCTGGGGAGCACTACGACCTCCATACTTCCTCTAATCATGTCAACAACCTCAACAACCAGGTCTGGGGATCATTACGACCTCCATACTTCCTCTAATCATGTCAACAACCAGGTCTGGGGAGCACTACGACCTCCATACTTCCTCTAATCATGTCAACAACCAGGTCTGGGGAGCATTACGACCTCCATACTTCCTCTTATCATGCTCAAGAGACCAGGTCATGTAAATGTCATCAAAACTCATTGAACCATCAGCTCGCTGAATCATGGCCACTACATAATGGTTCTCAGTGGAAATGATAGGAGGTGTAATGAATCACTACATAATGGTTCTCAGTGGAAATGATAGGAGGTGTAATGAATCACTACATAATGGTTCTCAGTGGAAATGATAGGAGGTGTAATGAATCACTACATAATGGTTCTCAGTGGAAATGATAGGAGGTGTAATGAATCACTACATAATGGTTCTCAGTGGAAATGATAGGAGGTGTAATGAATCACTACATAATGGTTCTCAGTGGAAATGATAGGAGGTGTAATGAATCATTACATAATGGTTCTCAGTGGAAATGATAGGAGGTGTAATGAATCACTACATAATGGTTCTCAGTGGAAATGATAGGAGGTGTAATGAATCACTACATAATGGTTCTCAGTGGAAATGATAGGAGGTGTAATGAATCATTACATAATGGTTCCCAGTGGAAATGATAGGTGTAATGAGTCATTACATAATGGTTCTCAGTGGAAATGATAGGAGGTGTAATGAATCACTACATAATGGTTCTCAGTGGAAATGATAGGAGGTGTAATGAATCACTACATAATGGTTCTCAGTGGAAATGATAGGAGGTGTAATGAATCACTACATAATGGTTCTCAGTTGAAATGGTAACAGTCAACACACAGTCCTGCTGTGTAAACTAGATGTTCCTTCAGGCTAAACAAAGGTTCATGTTGTTTAGGAAATGTTATGAACCCATTGGTAGATCTAGAATGGCTGGTGTAAATAGCACTACCAAGGGAACACCATGTGTATTAACTGCTCTGGGTGGTGTAGATAGCACTACCAAGGGGACCCCATGTGTATTAACTGCTCTGGGTGGTGTAAATAGCACTACCAAGGGGACCCCATGTGTATTAACTGCTCTGGGTGGTGTAGATAGCACTACCAAGGGAACACCATGTGTATTAACTGCTCTGGGTGGTGTAAATGGCACTACCAAGGGGACCCCAGAACACCATGTGTATTAACTGCTCTGGGTGGTGTAGATAGCACTACCAAGGGGACCCCAGAACACCATGTGTATTAACTGCTCTGGGTGGTGTAAATAGCACTACCAAGGGGACACCATGTGTATTAACTGCTCTGGGTGGTGTAAATAGCACTACCAAGGGAACACCATGTGTATTAACTGCTCTGGGTGGTGTAAATAGCACTACCAAGGGAACACCATGTGTATTAACTGCTCTGGGTGGTGTAAATAGCACTACCAAGGGAACACCATGTGTATTAACTGCTCTGGGTGGTGTAAATAGCACTACCAAGGGAACACCATGTGTATTAACTGCTCTGGGTGGTGTAAATAGCACTACCAAGGGAACACCATGTGTATTAACTGCTCTGGGTGGTGTAAATAGCACTACCAAGGGAACACCATGTGTATTAACTGCTCTGGGTGGTGTAGATAGCACTACCAAGGGAACACCATGTGTATTAACTGCTCAGGCACGAGCAGAAAGGAAGAAAGGAAGCCGAACCAAAAGCTTCCACCTTATGTGGAAGGGGAGGCAGGGTAGCCTAGTGGTCAGTCCTTTTAAAAAATAAATATATTTTTAAATGATGAAATAACACATTCATAATATAACGTTTAGAAGTACTATTGAAATCTACTTCCATTTTTGTCTTCCTGAGAGTTGCTGAAAAATGTTTCTCTTGTCCTCTCCCTCCACAGTCCTCGGTGACCAGCAGAATGTTCGGCCCATCAAGGAGCTCCTTCAGACCCTGTACGTGTCTCTGTGTGGCCTGGTGCAGGATATGGGGAAGTCTGTTCTGGTGGGGAACATCAACTGTTGGGTCCATCGCATGGAGAACATCCTGCAGTGGGAACAACAGCTAGACAACATTCATATCAACAGGGTGAGTAGGACAGGCACAACTAGTTAGTTAGTTAGTTAGTTAGTTAGTTAGCATGGAGAACATCCTGCAGTGGGAACAACAGCTAGACAACATTCATATCAACACGGTGAGTAGGACAGGCACAACTAGTTAGTTAGTTAGTTAGCTAGTTAGCTAGTTAGTTAGTTAGCATGGAGAACATCCTGCAGTGGCAACAACAGCTAGACAACATTCATATCAACAGGGTGAGTAGGACAGGCACAGTTAGTTAGCTAGTTAGTTAGTTAGCATGGAGAACATCCTGCAGTGGCAACAACAGCTAGACAACATTCATATCAACAGGGTGAGTAGGACAGGCACAACTAGTTAGTTAGCTAGTTAGTTAGTTAGCATGGAGAACATCCTGCAGTGGCAACAACAGCTAGACAACATTCAGATCAACAGGGTGAGTAGGACAGGCACAGTTACTAGTTAGTTAGTTAGCATGGAGAACATCCTGCAGTGGCAACAACAGCTAGACAACATTCAGATCAACAGGGTGAGTAGGACAGGCACAACTAGTTAGCTAGTTAGCTAGTTAGTTAGTTAGTTAGCATGGAGAACATCCTGCAGTGGCAACAACAGCTGGACAACATTCAGATCAACAGGGTGAGTAGGACAGGCACAACTAGTTAGTTAGTTAGCATGGAGAACATCCTGCAGTGGGAACAACAGCTAGACAACATTCAGATCAACAGGGTGAGTAGGACAGGCACAGCTAGTTAGTTAGTTAGTTAGCATGGAGAACATCCTGCAGTGGGAACAACAGCTGGACAACATTCAGATCAACAGGGTGAGTAGGACAGGCACAGCTAGTTAGTTAGTTAGTTAGCTAGTTAGTTAGTTAGCTAGTTAGCTAGTTAGTTAGCTAGTTAGCATGGAGAACATCCTGCAGTGGCAACAGCTGGACAATATTCAGATCAACAGGGTGAGGAGGACAGGCACAGCTAGTTAGTTAGTTAGTTAGTTAGTTAGTTAGCATGGAGAACATCCTGCAGTGGCAACAACAGCTAGACAACATTCAGATCAACAGGGTGAGTAGGACAGGCACAGTTAGTTAGTTAGTTAGTTAGTTAGCATGGAGAACATCCTGCAGTGGGAACAACAGCTAGACAACATTCAGATCAACAGGGTGAGTAGGACAGGCACAACTAGTTAGTTAGCTAGTTAGTTAGTTAGTTAGTTAGCATGGAGAACATCCTGCAGTGGCAACAACAGCTGGACAACATTCAGATCAACAGGGTGAGGAGGACAGGCACAGCTAGTTAGTTAGTTAGTTAGCATGGAGAACATCCTGCAGTGGGAACAACAGCTGGACAACATTCAGATCAACAGGGTGAGGAGGACAGGCACAGCTAGTTAGTTAGTTAGTTAGTTAGCTAGTTAGTTAGTTAGCTAGTTAGTTAGTTAGTTAGCATGGAGAACATCCTGCAGTGGGAACAACAGCTGGACAACATTCAGATCAACAGGGTGAGGAGGACAGGCACAGCTAGTTAGTTAGCTAGTTAGTTAGTTAGCTAGTTAGTTAGCTAGTTAGTTAGTTAGTTAGCATGGAGAACATCCTGCAGTGGGAACAACAGCTAGACAACATTCAGATCAACAGGGTGAGTAGGACAGGCACAGCTAGTTAGTTAGTTAGTTAGTTAGTTAGTTAGTTAGTTAGTTAGTTAGTTAGTTAGCTAGTTAGTTAGCATGGAGAACATCCTGCAGTGGGAACAACAGCTAGACAACATTCAGATCAACAGGGTGAGTAGGACAGGCACAGCTAGTTAGTTAGTTAGTTAGTTAGTTAGTTAGTTAGCATGGAGAACATCCTGCAGTGGGAACAACAGCTGGACAACGTTCAGATCAACAGGGTTGAGCCCCCAAACTTTTACAGGATCATAAGGAATCTGTCAAGGAAATGAAAGACTATATTAGAATGCAGGAAGGCCACTCTGGTCCTGGGATCCTGCAGGCATCTCTACGTTTCTGGATTTACCTTCGTTGTTTTAGACCTGTGAGACCCAGCTAGTTGGAATTCAGCCAATCACTGATACCACCAGGACTAGAGATGCTTTAATAAGAATGGATATAAGGAATATATATTGTTGTTGAAGGTAGAAAGGAAGAAAGGAAGCCGAACCAAATGCTTCCACCTTATGTGGAAGGGGAGGCAGGGTAGCCTAGTGGTTAGAGTGTAGAGGCGGCAGGGTAGCCTAGTGGTTAGAGTGTAGAGGCGGCAGGGTAGCCTAGTGGTTAACAGCGTTGGACTAGTAACCGGAAGGTTGCAAGTTCAAACCCCCGAGCTGACAAGGTACAAATCTGTCATTCTACCCCTGTACAGGCAGTTAACCCACTGTTCCTAGGCCGCTATTGAAAATAAGAATTTGTTCTTAACTGACTTGCCAAGTTAAATAAAGGTAAATTAAAATGACAAAATGTAAGTCTCAGTGTGTCCCCCCTCCAGCCTGTGTCTAAGGGTATGACCCTGACAGACCTGCCTGCCAGCCTGCAGCTGAACATCATGGAGCGTCTGTCAGATGGCAGGGACCTGGTCAGTTTGGGACAGGTGACTCCAGACCTGGGACAACTCACTGAGGACAGGTTGCTGTGGAAGAGGCTCTGCCAGTACCACTTCACTGACAGACAGGTACAGACTTGTATTTATTTATATACACACACACAGTCTTGTGTAACTAACTTTGTGGGGACACACAATTCAGTCCCATTTCAAATCTTATTTTCCTTAACCCTAAAACTCTAACCCTAGCTCCTAACCCTTAACCTAATTCTAACCTTAACCCTAGCTCCTAACCCTTAACCTAATTCTAACCTTAACCCTAAAACTCTAACCCTAGCTCCTAACCCTTAACCTAATTCTAACCTTAACCCTAAAACTGAATGCTTCTCTTTTTGTGCGTGTGTGTTTTATTTTGTTGCAGTGCAGATATCAAAAGCTGCAAGCATTTGGAGTTAAACATGACTAAAGGTTGTGGGTGTGTGTGTGTTCTCTGTGCAGATCCGTAAGCGTCTGATGGTGTCAGACAAGGGCCAGTTGGAGTGGAAGAAGATGTACTTTAAGCTGTGTCGCTGCTACCCTGTCAGAGAGCAATACAGTGAAACCCTGCAGTTCTGTACACACTGCCACATCCTCTTCTGGAAGGTAATGTTGGGAACACTTCAACATCTCTCATTCCATCATCTCTGTCTCTGTCTCTCTCTGTGTCACACACTGCCACATCCTCTTCTGGAATGTAGTGTTGGGAACACTTCAACATCTCTCATTCCATCATCTCTGTCTCTCTCTGTGTCACACACTGCCACATCCTCTTCTGGAATGTAGTGTGTCTCACTCATTCCATCTCTGTGTCTGTGTCTCTCTGTCTCTGTGTCTCTCTCTATTCAAATACAAGTGACACTTTCTTATTACATAGTAGTAATTAGACAGTTATTTCTGTTTCTTTAGAATGAATTTACTATACTAAATTCTCTCTCTCTCTGTGTGGTTTCAGGATACAAACCACCCTTGCACAGCCAACAACACAGAGAGCTGCTGTAAGCCTGTTTCTCCACAAGGCTTTATCAACCTCTTTAAGTTCTGAGAGCCACACGGAGCCCGAGTGACTTTTGTACATACGGTACAGAACTGCTTTATAGAGAGATCAAATGGATTCAAACAGGCCCTTAGTATGTGTATAGTGGTGATGGTGCATTTGATTCCTGGTCACCGTGACACTGGGGGAGAGGAAGCAGTGGGGAAATGATGCAATCGAATTCTTGGCTTCTGGAGAGCTGAGGATTCTGGGAGCTGGAGTTCTACAGCTGAGAACAAGTGAACTTGACAAACTGATCCGAAGAGAGGTGGAACAAGAAGAGGGGGATGAGGTGGAACAGAGTACTCAGAAGTTTTATTAAATAAGTTTGGTCCTTTTTTAAAATTTAAATTCAAATTAAGTGCACTTCTCTTCCTGAGTGCAGTTATTGCATGGCTACCATAACAGCATACTAAGTTGAAACATTTTCCAGAAAGGAAATCATTTGCAAAAGTGAATTTGTTTAGTTTTAAATAGGGCTGTCAAACGATTCAAATAATAAATAGAGTTAATAGCATTAATCTTTTTAAAAATGTTTCATTAAATTTGGCCCTAAAAAAAAAAGAGAATTTAAAAAAAAGCAGTGCATTGAGTTATAGACCTACTATGTTTGGATTGTAAGGGAAAGAGACAAAATCATCTGTATGAATGTTTTTAATGGCATTTTAAACTATAAAAGTCACTGCGAACATAGATGTTAACGCTCCCAATGTTTCAGTAGGCCTCTACTCCCTCTTATCAATGTTCTTGAAGTTTAACACTTCCTCATTTACCACACACACACTCACGTCCTGAAAGCTTCAGGCATTCCAAAATGAGTGTTCTGCCCATTTCTGATTGGAGTGTTGACTAAAAGGAAAATAGAACTGTATCCATGGAGACAAAGAGCTTTTAAACCTGCCCAATGTTAATTAACAACCGATCAGACAGGTCTGAGGTCATGTCAAATATAATACAACTATTAGATCTAGCCTAGGATACTGATCTATGTTCTTCAACACCAACTAGTCACAAGCTGCTACTAGAATTGGGATACTTTTCTGAACTTAACTTGAAAACTAAAACAGTAACGTTAGGTAAATGGGATGGATTTCCTGTTTTTGTGGGAAGTTAGCTAGTTGAATCAAGATGCAATCAGGCATGGCATTGTAAACATTTTAGTTTGGTTAGCTAGCTAGCGTTAGCATAACTAAGCTAACCGCTTTTGTACAAATTATGTTTTTGCTGTTATCTAAAGAAACGCCTGGGAATGTGTTTATGGTTGAACTTCATGTCAGTTTTCCTTTTAACTGTTGTTCAAAGCTATGCGCGTCGGGCACCACAAGAGCCCGACAGCGCTACTGAGACCGAGGTCACACTGACTGAGGTGACCAGGCACAGAGCGTGTTGTGTGTTGCGCTTAAAACGGTCCGTGCGGAAACAAGTCCTCAAAAGGGTCCGTGTGGAAACGAGCGCTCAGAAGGTTCCGTGTGATGAAGAAATTGAGACTAACGGTGTCCAATTTGAGTTTTTACGGAATTACAAATGTCACGCGTTATTTAACGAGTTAACTTTGACAGCCCTAGTTTTAAAACATAATGGCTTTCATTTTCTAAAAGGAAAAAGGTAGGGGAATATATTAACTGATTTGAAGTTTGTAAGTAGTTTGGTTAAATTTCAAGGACAAACATTTTCAACGTTTTTTTATGTATTTGCCTTTTTTGGTAATCTGGGAAAAGGTGAGAGAATCCGGCTTTAGCTTTGGCATTTTGGACACATTTTGGGAGAATGTTATTTTTTTTACTAAGGTGTTTTTCACCAAAGTTGACTGGTATGATATTCTTTGATATGTTGACTGGTATGATATTCTTTGATATGTTGACTGGTATGATATTCTTTGATATGTTGACTGCATATATTTTCTAAACACAACCCCATCCCCTTTTTTAAAACTTTTATATTTACAAAGGTTTTTGTATTTTGCTTGTGTGTAGTCACTAGCTGCCAATGCTTTACCAACCATATTACAAAGACACTGAATAATAATAATAGCTATGGTGTTGTGCCCATGAGCAGCTGGTTAAGAACAAAAGTGGGATGTTTTCAGATTCTTGTGTTTTTAACTTTTTAATCTAGGAGACATTTATTTACAAGAAGAACTGACATGGTACTGAAGGAGCAGCTTTGAAAACCAATATTTTAAAAGCTTGAAGGACTTCTTTTTATTTAATAATTCATAACTTGTTTATTTATGGCTTCCTGCATGATGATGCTTTTTTTTTAAATACCCAGATGTTTTTCTAAATGATTTGTGTGTCTGACATATTGAATAACCTGTGTTGATGGGTAGAGGAAGCATGATGGAACAGCCTGTTGGTGGGTATAGGAAGCATGATGGAACAGCCTGTGTTGATGGGTAGAGGAAGCATGATGGAACAGCCTGTTGGTGGGTATAGGAAGCATGATGGAACAGCCTGTGTTGATGGGTAGAAGAAGCATAATGGAACAGCCTGTGTTCATGGGTAGAGGAAGCATGATGGAACAGCCTGTGTTGATGGGTAGAAGAAGCATGATGGAACAGCCTGTGTTCATGGGTAGAGGAAGCATGATGGAACAGCCTGTGTTGATGGGTAGAGGAAGCAGGATGGAACAGCCTGTTGATGGGTAGAGGAAGCATGATGGAACAGCCTGTGTTCATGGGTAGAGGAAGCATGATGGAACAGCCTGTGTTGATGGGTAGAGGAAGCATAATGGAACAGCCTGTGTTCATGGGTAGAGGAAGCATGATGGAACAGCCTGTGTTGATGGGTAGAGGAAGCATGATGGAACAGCCTGTGTTGATGGGTAGAGGAAGCATAATGGAACAGCCTGTGTTCATGGGTAGAGGAAGCATGATTGAACAGCCTGTTGAGTGGTGCAATCTTGCCTCTGCCTGCGTCCCAAATGGGACCCTACCACCTCCCTACACAGTGCACTATATGAGCCCTGGTCAAAAGTACTAGTATTCCATTTGGGATGTAGTCTCAGACCCCTATTCACACTGCCTAGGCAGTAGAGTAATGTCTAATACATGCAGTGTTTTCTATGTCCATGTTTCTGTTCAATAAATAAAACTGAAAATACTTCTGATTTTGTTTTTGTTTTATTTTAGCTGTCTCTCCCATGAATATTCAGTCATTTGTCCTGTGTTATTGGAATATGAATATGTTCTTCTATTCTAGCTGTGATCGAGGTTTATTTATCTAGACGATGATCTCAAGTTGCAACCAGTGTCATACAGTACTGGTATTTATCATCCAGAATCTATCATCTCTTTTTTATATGTACTGGGTTCACACAGAGAATTAATCCCTTTATATGTACTAGGTTCACACAGATAATTAATCCCTTTATATGTACTAGGTTCACACAGACAATTAATCCCTTTATATGTACTGGGTTCACACAGAGAATTAATCCCTTTATATATACTGGGTTCACACAGATAATTAATCCCTTTATATGTACTGGGTTCACACAGATAATTAATCCCTTTATATGTACTAGGTTCACACAGATAATTAATCCCTTTATATATACTGGGTTCACACAGATAATTAATCCCTTTATATGTACTGGGTTCACACAGATAATTAATCCCTTTATATATACTGGGTTCACACAGAGAATTAATCTCTTTATATATACTGGGTTCACACAGATAATTAATCCCTTTATATGTACTGGGTTCACACAGATAATTAATCCCTTTATATATACTGGGTTCACACAGATAATTAATCCCTTTATATGTACTGGGTTCACACAGATAATTAATCCCTTTATATGTACTGGGTTCACACAGATAATTAATCCCTTTATATGTACTGGGTTCACACAGATAATTAATCCCTTTATATGTACTGGGTTCACACAGAGAATTAATCCCTTTATATATACTGGGTTCACACAGAGAATTAATCCCTTTATATATACTGGGTTCACACAGACAATTAATCCCTTTATATGTACTGGGTTCACACAGAGAATTAATCCCTTTATATATACTGGGTTCACACAGACAATTAATCCCTTTATATGTACTGGGTTCACACAGAGAATTAATCCCTTTATATGTACTGGGTTCACACAGAGAATTAATCCCTTTATATATACTGGGTTCACACAGATAATTAATCCCTTTATATGTACTGGGTTCACACAGATAATTAATCCCTTTATATATACTGGGTTCACACAGATAATTAATCCCTTTATATATACTGGGTTCACACAGAGAATTATGATCCAAAACATTTCAACATTTTGTTTGTTGTCCAGCATTCTGTCAGTCATAGCTCAATTACGCCATCAACTGACCACTTGGTTTTACTGCAGCGTGATCTTCTGTCCTATTGGCTGGTCAGTGATGGTGCTGCAGACTGGTCCTCTATTCATTGGCCAGTGACTGTTGACTAAATAGGCCATATTTGCATATTTCCAACTAATTTGCATGTATGTAAAGGGCGAGTAAACAAGTCCACAGCAGGTTTCAAATCAAAATCTAATTTTATTTGTCACATGCGCCGAACACAACATGTGAAATGCTTACTTTATACAAGCCATTAACCAGCAATGCAATTTAAAGAAAAATAAGTGTTATGAAAGTATTTACTAAAATGAACTGAAGTAAAAACGAAAAAAATAAAAAAAATAAGAAAATCCATTTTCACGTTATAATAAAAATAAATATATTTCTAACATTCAATTAAATCAACTGTGATAATTCAAGTATATGAAGACGCTATAAATAAACCAGTCAGTAAAGTGTCTTAGTTGGCCATTGGTCTCTGGTCTATAGTAGTGCACTATATAGGGAATAGGGCTCTGGTCTAAAGTAGTGCACTACATAGGGAATAGGGCTCTGGTCTAAAGTAGTGCACTACATAGGGAATAGGGCTCTGGTCTATAATAGTGTACTATATAGGAAATAGGGCTCTGGTCTATAATAGTGCACTATATAGGGAATAGGGCTCTGGTCTATAGTATTGCACTATGTAGGGAATAGGATGTCATTTTAGACACATTAGTTTAAATATAGGTCCAGTGTTGTTAATGACAGCAGCGACTACCAATACTTGTTAGCCCGTTAAAATACCCATCTGTCATGAAGTCCATTTGCCAACCCAACGAGGTCCTGTACACAGTGGTATGTAACATATCACCCTGGTCTGGAGAGCGAGGTTGTTCTCTCTAATCGTTGAACTTTCTGTCTGAACATTTAGATATATTTTTACTGCATTGTTAGCTCTACTGTAGTTTTCATATCTATGTGAGGTCACTGTACATTCATTTAGTGTATATACCTTCATAATCCTAGACTATCTACGTGCAAAGAAATATCCATTGTGTTTAAAACGTCAAAGAAACTATCTTGTTTAAATATGAAAAACCATTGAACCTTCCTTAAGAGAATGTTGTGACAGATTCCCTGGAAGAACCTTCCGTAAGAGAATGTTGTGACAGATTCCCTGGAAGAACCTTCCGTAAGAGAATGCTGTGACAGATTCCCTGGAAGAACCTTCCATAAGAGAATGCTGTGACAGATTCCCTGGAAGAACCTTCCGTAAGAGAATGTTGTGACAGATTCCCTGGAAGAACCTTCCATAAGAGAATGTTGTGACAGATTCCCTGGAAGAACCTTCCGTAAGAGAATGCTGTGACAGATTCCCTGGAAGAACCTTCCGTAAGAGAATGCTGTGACAGATTCCCTGGAAGAACCTTCCTTAAGAGAATGTTGTGACAGATTCCCTGGAAGAACCTTCCATAAGAGAATGCTGTGACAGATTCCCTGGAAGAACCTTCCGTAAGAGAATGTTGTGACAGATTCCCTGGAAGAACCTTCCATAAGAGAATGCTGTGACAGATTCCCTGGAAGAACCTTCCATAAAAGAATGTTGTGACAGATTCCCTGGAAGAACCTTCCGTAAGAGAATGTTGTGACAGATTCCCTGGAAGAACCTTCCGTAAGAGAATGTTGTGACAGATTCCCTGGACTACGACCTCCATACTTCCTCTTATCATGTCAACAACCAGGTCTGGGGAGCACTACGACCTCCATACTTCCTCTTATCATGTCAACAACCTCAACAACCAGGTCTGGGGAGCACTACGACCTCCATACTTCCTCTAATCATGTCAACAACCAGGTCTGGGGAGCACAACGACCTCCATACTTCCTCTTATCATGTCAACAACCAGGTCTGGGGAGCATTACGACCTCCATACTTCCTCTAATCATGTCAACAACCAGGTCTGGAGAGCACTACGACCTCCATACTTCCTCTAATCATGTCAACAACCAGGTCTGGGGAGCACTACGACCTCCATACTTCCTCTAATCATGTCAACAACCAGGTCTGGGGAGCACTACGACCTCCATACTTCCTCTAATCATGTCAACAACCAGGTCTGGGGAGCACTACGACCTCCATACTTCCTCTAATCATGTCAACAACCAGGTCTGGGGAGCACTACGACCTCCATACTTCCTCTAATCATGTCAACAACCAGGTCTGGGGAGCACTACGACCTCCATACTTCCTCTAATCATGTCAACAACCAGGTCTAGGGAGCACTACGACCTCCATACTTCTTCTAATCATGTCAACAACCAGGTCTGGGGAGCACTACGACCTCCATACTTCCTCTAATCATGTCAACAACCAGGTCTGGGGAGCACTACGACCTCCATACTTCCTCTAATCATGTCAACAACCTCAACAACCAGGTCTGGGGAGCACTACGACCTCCATACTTCCTCTAATCATGTCAACAACCAGGTCTGGGGAGCACTACGACCTGCATACTTCCTCTAATCATGTCAACAACCAGGTCTGGGGAGCACTACGACCTCCATACTTCCTCTAATCATGTCAACAACCAGGTCTGGGGAGCACTACGACCTCCATACTTCCTCTAATCATGTCAACAACCTCAACAACCAGGTCTGGGAGCACTACGACCTCCATACTTCCTCTAATCATGTCAACAACCAGGTCTGGGGAGCACTACGACCTCCATACTTCCTCTTATCATGTCAACAACCAGGTCTGGGGAGCATTACGACCTCCATACTTCCTCTAATCATGTCAACAACCAGGTCTGGGGAGCACTACGACCTCCATACTTCCTCTAATCATGTCAACAACCTCAACAACCAGGTCTGGGGAGCACTACTACCTCCATACTTCCTCTAATCATGTCAACAACCAGGTCTGGGGAGCACTACTACCTCCATACTTCCTCTAATCATGTCAACAACCAGGTCTGGGGAGCATTACGACCTCCATACTTCCTCTAATCATGTCAACAACCAGGTCTGGGGAGCACTACGACCTCCATACTTCCTCTAATCATGTCAACAACCTCAACAACCAGGTCTGGGGAGCACTACGACCTCCATACTTCCTCTAATCATGTCAACAACCAGGTCTGGGGAGCACTACGACCTCCATACTTCCTCTAATCATGTCAACAACCTCAACAACCAGGTCTGGGGAGCATTACGACCTCCATACTTCCTCTAATCATGTCAACAACCTCAACAACCAGGTCTGGGGAGCACTACGACCTCCATACTTCCTCTTATCATGTCAACAACCAGGTCTGGGGAGCACTACGACCTCCATACTTCCTCTAATCATGTCAACAACCAGGTCTGGGGAGCATTACGACCTCCATACTTCCTCTTATCATGTCAACAACCTCAACAACCAGGTCTGGGGAGCACTACGACCTCCATACTTCCTCTAATCATGTCAACAACCAGGTCTGGGGAGCACTACGACCTCCATACTTCCTCTTATCATGTCAACAACCAGGTCTGGGGAGCACTACGACCTCCATACTTCCTCTTATCATGTCAACAACCAGGTCTGGGGAGCATTACGACCTCCATACTTCCTCTAATCATGTCAACAACCAGGTCTGGGGAGCACTACGACCTCCATACTTCCTCTAATCATGTCAACAACCAGGTCTGGGGAGCACTACGACCTCCATACTTCCTCTAATCATGTCAACAACCAGGTCTGGGGAGCACTACGACCTCCATACTTCCTCTAATCATGTCAACAACCAGGTCTGGGGAGCACTACGACCTCCATACTTCCTCTAATCATGTCAACAACCTCAACAACCAGGTCTGGGGAGCACTACGACCTCCATACTTCCTCTAATCATGTCAACAACCAGGTCTGGGGAGCACTACGACCTCCATACTTCCTCTAATCATGTCAACAACCAGGTCTGGGGAGCACAACGACCTCCATACTTCCTCTTATCATGTCAACAACCAGGTCTGGGGAGCATTACGACCTCCATACTTCCTCTAATCATGTCAACAACCAGGTCTGGAGAGCACTACGACCTCCATACTTCCTCTAATCATGTCAACAACCAGGTCTGGGGAGCACTACGACCTCCATACTTCCTCTAATCATGTCAACAACCAGGTCTGGGGAGCACTACGACCTCCATACTTCCTCTAATCATGTCAACAACCAGGTCTGGGGAGCACTACGACCTCCATACTTCCTCTAATCATGTCAACAACCAGGTCTGGGAGCACTACGACCTCCATACTTCCTCTAATCATGTCAACAACCAGGTCTGGGGAGCACTACGACCTCCATACTTCCTCTAATCATGTCAACAACCAGGTCTAGGGAGCACTACGACCTCCATACTTCTTCTAATCATGTCAACAACCAGGTCTGGGGAGCACTACGACCTCCATACTTCCTCTAATCATGTCAACAACCAGGTCTGGGGAGCACTACGACCTCCATACTTCCTCTAATCATGTCAACAACCTCAACAACCAGGTCTGGGGAGCACTACGACCTCCATACTTCCTCTAATCATGTCAACAACCAGGTCTGGGGAGCACTACGACCTGCATACTTCCTCTAATCATGTCAACAACCAGGTCTGGGGAGCACTACGACCTCCATACTTCCTCTAATCATGTCAACAACCAGGTCTGGGGAGCACTACGACCTCCATACTTCCTCTAATCATGTCAACAACCTCAACAACCAGGTCTGGGGAGCACTACGACCTCCATACTTCCTCTAATCATGTCAACAACCAGGTCTGGGGAGCACTACGACCTCCATACTTCCTCTTATCATGTCAACAACCAGGTCTGGGGAGCATTACGACCTCCATACTTCCTCTAATCATGTCAACAACCAGGTCTGGGGAGCACTACGACCTCCATACTTCCTCTAATCATGTCAACAACCTCAACAACCAGGTCTGGGGAGCACTACTACCTCCATACTTCCTCTAATCATGTCAACAACCAGGTCTGGGGAGCACTACGACCTCCATACTTCCTCTAATCATGTCAACAACCAGGTCTGGGGAGCATTACGACCTCCATACTTCCTCTAATCATGTCAACAACCAGGTCTGGGGAGCACTACGACCTCCATACTTCCTCTAATCATGTCAACAACCTCAACAACCAGGTCTGGGGAGCACTACGACCTCCATACTTCCTCTAATCATGTCAACAACCAGGTCTGGGGAGCACTACGACCTCCATACTTCCTCTAATCATGTCAACAACCTCAACAACCAGGTCTGGGGAGCATTACGACCTCCATACTTCCTCTAATCATGTCAACAACCTCAACAACCAGGTCTGGGGAGCACTACGACCTCCATACTTCCTCTTATCATGTCAACAACCAGGTCTGGGGAGCACTACGACCTCCATACTTCCTCTAATCATGTCAACAACCAGGTCTGGGGAGCATTACGACCTCCATACTTCCTCTTATCATGTCAACAACCTCAACAACCAGGTCTGGGGAGCACTACGACCTCCATACTTCCTCTAATCATGTCAACAACCAGGTCTGGGGAGCACTACGACCTCCATACTTCCTCTTATCATGTCAACAACCAGGTCTGGGGAGCACTACGACCTCCATACTTCCTCTTATCATGTCAACAACCAGGTCTGGGGAGCATTACGACCTCCATACTTCCTCTAATCATGTCAACAACCAGGTCTGGGGAGCACTACGACCTCCATACTTCCTCTAATCATGTCAACAACCAGGTCTGGGGAGCACTACGACCTCCATACTTCCTCTAATCATGTCAACAACCAGGTCTGGGGAGCACTACGACCTCCATACTTCCTCTAATCATGTCAACAACCAGGTCTGGGGAGCACTACGACCTCCATACTTCCTCTAATCATGTCAACAACCTCAACAACCAGGTCTGGGGAGCACTACGACCTCCATACTTCCTCTAATCATGTCAACAACCAGGTCTGGGGAGCACTACGACCTGCATACTTCCTCTAATCATGTCAACAACCAGTTCTGGGGAGCGCTACGACCTCCATACTTCCTCTAATCATGTCAACAACCAGGTCTGGGGAGCACTACGACCTCCATACTTCCTCTAATCATGTCAACAACCTCAACAACCAGGTCTGGGGAGCACTACGACCTCCATACTTCCTCTAATCATGTCAACAACCAGGTCTGGGGAGCACTACGACCTCCATACTTCCTCTTATCATGTCAACAACCAGGTCTGGGGAGCATTACGACCTCCATACTTCCTCTAATCATGTCAACAACCTCAACAACCAGGTCTGGGGAGCACTACTACCTCCATACTTCCTCTAATCATGTCAACAACCAGGTCTGGGGAGCACTACGACCTCCATACTTCCTCTAATCATGTCAACAACCAGGTCTGGGGAGCATTACGACCTCCATACTTCCTCTAATCATGTCAACAACCAGGTCTGGGGAGCACTACGACCTCCATACTTCCTCTAATCATGTCAACAACCAGGTCTGGGGAGCACTACGACCTCCATACTTCCTCTAATCATGTCAACAACCTCAACAACCAGGTCTGGGGAGCATTACGACCTCCATACTTCCTCTAATCATGTCAACAACCTCAACAACCAGGTCTGGGGAGCACTACGACCTCCATACTTCCTCTTATCATGTCAACAACCAGGTCTGGGGAGACCTACGACCTCCATACTTCCTCTAATCATGTCAACAACCAGGTCTGGGGAGCACTACGACCTCCATACTTCCTCTTATCATGTCAACAACCAGGTCTGGGGAGCACTACGACTTCCATACTTCCTCTTATCATGTCAACAACCAGGTCTGGGAGCACTATGACCATACTTCCTCTTATCATGTCAACAACCAGGTCTGGGGAGCATTACGACCTCCATACTTCCTCTAATCATTTCAACAACCAGGTCTGGGGAGCACTACGACCTCCATACTTCCTCTAATCATGTCAACAACCAGGTCTGGGGAGCATTACGACCTCCATACTTCCTCTAATCATGTCAACAACCTCACTAACCAGGTCTGGGGAACATTACGACCTCCATACTTCCTCTAATCATGTCAACAACCAGGTCTGGGGAGCACTACGACCTCCATACTTCCTCTAATCATGTCAACAACCAGGTCTGGGGAGCATTACGACCTCCATACTTCCTCTAATCATGTCAACAACCAGGTCTGGGGAGCACTACGACCTGCATACTTCCTCTAATCATGTCAACAACCTCACCAACCAGGTCTGGGGAGCACTACGACCTCCATACTTCCTCTAATCATGTCAACAACCAGGTCTAGGGAGCATTACGACCTCCATACTTCCTCTAATCATGTCAACAACCAGGTCTGGGGAGCACTACGACCTCCATACTTCCTCTAATCATGTCAACAACCTCAACCAGGTCTGGGGAGCACTACGACCTCCATACTTCCTCTAATCATGTCAACAACCAGGTCTGGGGAGCACTACGACCTCCATACTTCCTCTAATCATGTCAACAACCAGGTCTGGGGAGCACTACGACCTCCATACTTCCTCTAATCATGTCAACAACCAGGTCTGGGGAGCACTACGACCTCCATACTTCCTCTAATCATGTCAACAACCAGGTCTGGGGAGCACTACGACCTCCATACTTCCTCTAATCATGTCAACAACCAGGTCTAGGGAGCACTACGACCTCCATACTTCTTCTAATCATGTCAACAACCAGGTCTGGGGAGCACTACGACCTCCATACTTCCTCTAATCATGTCAACAACCAGGTCTGGGGAGCACTACGACCTCCATACTTCCTCTAATCATGTCAACAACCTCAACAACCAGGTCTGGGGAGCACTACGACCTCCATACTTCCTCTAATCATGTCAACAACCAGGTCTGGGGAGCACTACGACCTGCATACTTCCTCTAATCATGTCAACAACCAGGTCTGGGGAGCACTACGACCTCCATACTTCCTCTAATCATGTCAACAACCAGGTCTGGGGAGCACTACGACCTCCATACTTCCTCTAATCATGTCAACAACCTCAACAACCAGGTCTGGGGAGCACTACGACCTCCATACTTCCTCTAATCATGTCAACAACCAGGTCTGGGGAGCACTACGACCTCCATACTTCCTCTTATCATGTCAACAACCAGGTCTGGGGAGCATTACGACCTCCATACTTCCTCTAATCATGTCAACAACCAGGTCTGGGGAGCACTACGACCTCCATACTTCCTCTAATCATGTCAACAACCTCAACAACCAGGTCTGGGGAGCACTACTACCTCCATACTTCCTCTAATCATGTCAACAACCAGGTCTGGGGAGCACTACGACCTCCATACTTCCTCTAATCATGTCAACAACCAGGTCTGGGGAGCATTACGACCTCCATACTTCCTCTAATCATGTCAACAACCAGGTCTGGGGAGCACTACGACCTCCATACTTCCTCTAATCATGTCAACAACCTCAACAACCAGGTCTGGGGAGCACTACGACCTCCATACTTTCTCTAATCATGTCAACAACCAGGTCTGGGGAGCACTACGACCTCCATACTTCCTCTAATCATGTCAACAACCTCAACAACCAGGTCTGGGGAGCATTACGACCTCCATACTTCCTCTAATCATGTCAACAACCTCAACAACCAGGTCTGGGGAGCACTACGACCTCCATACTTCCTCTTATCATGTCAACAACCAGGTCTGGGGAGCACTACGACCTCCATACTTCCTCTAATCATGTCAACAACCAGGTCTGGGGAGCATTACGACCTCCATACTTCCTCTTATCATGTCAACAACCTCAACAACCAGGTCTGGGGAGCACTACGACCTCCATACTTCCTCTAATCATGTCAACAACCAGGTCTGGGGAGCACTACGACCTCCATACTTCCTCTTATCATGTCAACAACCAGGTCTGGGGAGCACTACGACCTCCATACTTCCTCTTATCATGTCAACAACCAGGTCTGGGGAGCATTACGACCTCCATACTTCCTCTAATCATGTCAACAACCAGGTCTGGGGAGCACTACGACCTCCATACTTCCTCTAATCATGTCAACAACCAGGTCTGGGGAGCACTACGACCTCCATACTTCCTCTAATCATGTCAACAACCAGGTCTGGGGAGCACTACGACCTCCATACTTCCTCTAATCATGTCAACAACCAGGTCTGGGGAGCACTACGACCTCCATACTTCCTCTAATCATGTCAACAACCTCAACAACCAGGTCTGGGGAGCACTACGACCTCCATACTTCCTCTAATCATGTCAACAACCAGGTCTGGGGAGCACTACGACCTGCATACTTCCTCTAATCATGTCAACAACCAGTTCTGGGGAGCGCTACGACCTCCATACTTCCTCTAATCATGTCAACAACCAGGTCTGGGGAGCACTACGACCTCCATACTTCCTCTAATCATGTCAACAACCTCAACAACCAGGTCTGGGGAGCACTACGACCTCCATACTTCCTCTAATCATGTCAACAACCAGGTCTGGGGAGCACTACGACCTCCATACTTCCTCTTATCATGTCAACAACCAGGTCTGGGGAGCATTACGACCTCCATACTTCCTCTAATCATGTCAACAACCTCAACAACCAGGTCTGGGGAGCACTACTACCTCCATACTTCCTCTAATCATGTCAACAACCAGGTCTGGGGAGCACTACGACCTCCATACTTCCTCTAATCATGTCAACAACCAGGTCTGGGGAGCATTACGACCTCCATACTTCCTCTAATCATGTCAACAACCAGGTCTGGGGAGCACTACGACCTCCATACTTCCTCTAATCATGTCAACAACCAGGTCTGGGGAGCACTACGACCTCCATACTTCCTCTAATCATGTCAACAACCTCAACAACCAGGTCTGGGGAGCATTACGACCTCCATACTTCCTCTAATCATGTCAACAACCTCAACAACCAGGTCTGGGGAGCACTACGACCTCCATACTTCCTCTTATCATGTCAACAACCAGGTCTGGGGAGACCTACGACCTCCATACTTCCTCTAATCATGTCAACAACCAGGTCTGGGGAGCACTACGACCTCCATACTTCCTCTTATCATGTCAACAACCAGGTCTGGGGAGCACTACGACTTCCATACTTCCTCTTATCATGTCAACAACCAGGTCTGGGGAGCACTATGACCATACTTCCTCTTATCATGTCAACAACCAGGTCTGGGGAGCATTACGACCTCCATACTTCCTCTAATCATTTCAACAACCAGGTCTGGGGAGCACTACGACCTCCATACTTCCTCTAATCATGTCAACAACCAGGTCTGGGGAGCATTACGACCTCCATACTTCCTCTAATCATGTCAACAACCTCACTAACCAGGTCTGGGGAACATTACGACCTCCATACTTCCTCTAATCATGTCAACAACCAGGTCTGGGGAGCACTACGACCTCCATACTTCCTCTAATCATGTCAACAACCAGGTCTGGGGAGCATTACGACCTCCATACTTCCTCTAATCATGTCAACAACCAGGTCTGGGGAGCACTACGACCTGCATACTTCCTCTAATCATGTCAACAACCTCACCAACCAGGTCTGGGGAGCACTCGACCTCCATACTTCCTCTAATCATGTCAACAACCAGGTCTAGGGAGCATTACGACCTCCATACTTCCTCTAATCATGTCAACAACCAGGTCTGGGGAGCACTACGACCTCCATACTTCCTCTAATCATGTCAACAACCTCAACCAGGTCTGGGGAGCACTACGACCTCCATACTTCCTCTAATCATGTCAACAACCTCAACAACCAGGTCTGGGGAGCATTATGACCTCCATACTTCCTCTAATCATGTCAACAACCAGGTCTGGGGAGCATTACGACCTCCATACTTCCTCTAATCATGTCAACAACCAGGTCTGGGGAGCACTACGACCTGCATACTTCCTCTAATCATGTCAACAACCTCACCAACCAGGTCTGGGGAGCACTACGACCTCCATACTTCCTCTAATCATGTCAACAACCAGGTCTAGGGAGCATTACGACCTCCATACTTCCTCTAATCATGTCAACAACCAGGTCTGGGGAGCACTACGACCTCCATACTTCCTCTAATCATGTCAACAACCTCAACCAGGTCTGGGGAGCACTACGACCTCCATACTTCCTCTAATCATGTCAACAACCTCAACAACCAGGTCTGGGGAGCATTATGACCTCCATACTTCCTCTAATCATGTCAACAACCAGGTCTGGGGAGCACTACGACCTCCATACTTCCTCTAATCATGTCAACAACCAGGTCTGGGGAGCACTACGACCTCCATACTTCCTCTAATCATGTCAACAACCTCAACAACCAGGTCTGGGGAGCATTACGACCTCCATACTTCCTCTAATCATGTCAACAACCAGGTCTGGGGAGCACTACGACCTCCATACTTCCTCTAATCATGTCAACAACCAGGTCTGGGGAGCACTACGACCTCCATACTTCCTCTTATCATGTCAACAACCAGGTCTGGGGAGCACTACGACCTCCATACTTCCTCTAATCATGTCAACAACCAGGTCTGGGGAGCACTACGACCTCCATACTTCCTCTAATCATGTCAACAACCAGGTCTGGGGAGCATTACGACCTCCATACTTCTTCTAATCATGTCAACAACCAGGTCTGGGGAGCACTACGACCTCCATACTTCCTCTAATCATGTCAACAACCAGGTCTGGGGAGCACTACGACCTCCATACTTCCTCTAATCATGTCAACAACCTCAACAACCAGGTCTGGGGAGCACTACGACCTCCATACTTCCTCTAATCATGTCAACAACCTCAACAACCAGGTATGGGGAGCTCTACGACCTCCATACTTCCTCTAATCATGTCAACAACCAGGTCTGGGGAGCATTACGACCTCCATACTTCCTCTAATCATGTCAACAACCAGGTCTGGGGAGCACTACGACCTCCATACTTCCTCTAATCATGTCAACAACCTCAACAACCAGGTCTGGGGAGCACTACGACCTCCATACTTCCTCTAATCATGTCAACAACCAGGTCTGGGGAGCACTACGACCTCCATACTTCCTCTAATCATGTCATCAACCTCAACAACCAGGTCTGGGGAGCACTACGACCTCCATACTTCCTCTAATCATGTCAACAACCAGGTCTGGGGAGCACTACGACCTCCATACTTCCTCTAATCATGTCAACAACCAGGTCTGGGGAGCACTACGACCTCCATACTTCCTCTAATCATGTCAACAACCAGGTCTGGGGAGCACTACGACCTCCATACTTCCTCTAATCATGTCAACAACCTCACCAACCAGGTCTGGGGAGCATTACGACCTCCATACTTCCTCTAATCATGTCAACAACCAGGTCTGGGGAGCACTACGACCTCCATACTTCCTCTAATCATGTCAACAACCTCAACAACCAGGTCTGGGGAGCACTACGACCTCCATACTTCCTCTAATCATGTCAACAACCAGGTCTGGGGAGCACTACGACCTCCATACTTCCTCTAATCATGTCAACAACCTCAACAACCAGGTCTGGGGAGCACTACGACCTCCATACTTCCTCTAATCATGTCAACAACCAGGTCTGGGGAGCACTACGACCTCCATACTTCCTCTAATCATGTCAACAACCAGGTCTGGGGAGCACTACGACCTCCATACTTCCTCTAATCATGTCAACAACCAGGTCTGGGGAGCACTACGACCTCCATACTTCCTCTAATCATGTCAACAACCTCACCAACCAGGTCTGGGGAGCACTACGACCTCCATACTTCCTCTAATCATGTCAACAACCAGGTCTGGGGAGCATTACGACCTCCATACTTCCTCTAATCATGTCAACAACCTCACCAACCAGGTCTGGGGAGCACTACGACCTCCATACTTCCTCTAATCATGTCAACAACCAGGTCTGGGGAGCATTACGACCTCCATACTTCCTCTAATCATGTCAACAACCAGGTCTGGGGAGCACTACGACCTCCATACTTCCTCTAATCATGTCAACAACCAGGTCTAGGGAGCATTACGACCTCCATACTTCCTCTTATCATGCTCAAGAGACCAGGTGTGGGGAGCATTACGACCTCCATACTTCCTCTAATCATGTCAACAACCAGGTCTGGGGAGCATTATGACCTCCATACTTCCTCTTATCATGTCAACAACCAGGTCTGGGGATCATTACGACCTCCATACTTCCTCTAATCATGTCAACAACCAGGTCTGGGGAGCATTACGACCTCCATACTTCCTCTAATCATGTCAACAACCAGGTCTGGGGAGCACTACGACCTCCATACTTCCTCTAATCATGTCAACAACCAGGTCTGGGGAGCACTACGACCTCCATACTTCCTCTAATCATGTCAACAACCAGGTCTGGGGAGCACTACGACCTCCATACTTCCTCTAATCATGTCAACAACCTCAACAACCAGGTCTGGGGAGCACTACGACCTCCATACTTCCTCTAATCATGTCAACAACCAGGTCTGGGGAGCATTACGACCTCCATACTTCCTCTAATCATGTCAACAACCTCACCAACCAGGTCTGGGGAGCACTACGACCTCCATACTTCCTCTAATCATGTCAACAACCAGGTCTGGGGAGCATTACGACCTCCATACTTCCTCTAATCATGTCAACAACCAGGTCTGGGGAGCACTACGACCTCCATACTTCCTCTAATCATGTCAACAACCAGGTCTAGGGAGCATTACGACCTCCATACTTCCTCTTATCATGCTCAAGAGACCAGGTGTGGGGAGCATTACGACCTCCATACTTCCTCTAATCATGTCAACAACCAGGTCTGGGGAGCATTATGACCTCCATACTTCCTCTTATCATGTCAACAACCAGGTCTGGGGATCATTACGACCTCCATACTTCCTCTAATCATGTCAACAACCAGGTCTGGGGAGCATTACGACCTCCATACTTCCTCTAATCATGTCAACAACCAGGTCTGGGGAGCACTACGACCTCCATACTTCCTCTAATCATGTCAACAACCAGGTCTGGGGAGCACTACGACCTCCATACTTCCTCTAATCATGTCAACAACCAGGTCTGGGGAGCACTACGACCTCCATACTTCTTCCTCTAATCATGTCAACAACCTCAACAACCAGGTCTGGGGAGCACTACGACCTCCATACTTCCTCTAATCATGTCAACAACCAGGTCTGGGGAGCACTACGACCTCCATACTTCCTCTAATCATGTCAACAACCAGGTCTGGGGAGCACTACGACCTCCATACTTCCTCTAATCATGTCAACAACCAGGTCTGGGGAGCACTACGACCTCCATACTTCCTCTAATCATGTCAACAACCTCACCAACCAGGTCTGGGGAGCACTACGACCTCCATACTTCCTCTAATCATGTCAACAACCAGGTCTGGGGAGCATTACGACCTCCATACTTCCTCTAATCATGTCAACAACCTCACCAACCAGGTCTGGGGAGCACTACGACCTCCATACTTCCTCTAATCATGTCAACAACCAGGTCTGGGGAGCATTACGACCTCCATACTTCCTCTAATCATGTCAACAACCAGGTCTGGGGAGCACTACGACCTCCATACTTCCTCTAATCATGTCAACAACCAGGTCTAGGGAGCATTACGACCTCCATACTTCCTCTTATCATGCTCAAGAGACCAGGTGTGGGGAGCATTACGACCTCCATACTTCCTCTAATCATGTCAACAACCAGGTCTGGGGAGCATTACGACCTCCATACTTCCTCTAATCATGTCAACAACCAGGTCTGGGGAGCACTACGACCTCCATACTTCCTCTAATCATGTCAACAACCAGGTCTGGGGAGCACTACGACCTCCATACTTCCTCTAATCATGTCAACAACCAGGTCTGGGGAGCACTACGACCTCCATACTTCCTCTAATCATGTCAACAACCAGGTCTGGGGAGCACTACGACCTCCATACTTCCTCTAATCATGTCAACAACCAGGTCTGGGGAGCACTACGACCTCCATACTTCCTCTAATCATGTCAACAACCTCAACAACCAGGTCTGGGGAGCACTACGACCTCCATACTTCCTCTAATCATGTCAACAACCAGGTCTGGGGAGCATTACGACCTCCATACTTCCTCTAATCATGTCAACAACCTCACCAACCAGGTCTGGGGAGCACTACGACCTCCATACTTCCTCTAATCATGTCAACAACCAGGTCTGGGGAGCATTACGACCTCCATACTTCCTCTAATCATGTCAACAACCAGGTCTGGGGAGCACTACGACCTCCATACTTCCTCTAATCATGTCAACAACCAGGTCTAGGGAGCATTACGACCTCCATACTTCCTCTTATCATGCTCAAGAGACCAGGTGTGGGGAGCATTACGACCTCCATACTTCCTCTAATCATGTCAACAACCAGGTCTGGGGAGCATTATGACCTCCATACTTCCTCTTATCATGTCAACAACCAGGTCTGGGGATCATTACGACCTCCATACTTCCTCTAATCATGTCAACAACCAGGTCTGGGGAGCATTACGACCTCCATACTTCCTCTAATCATGTCAACAACCAGGTCTGGGGAGCACTACGACCTCCATACTTCCTCTAATCATGTCAACAACCAGGTCTGGGGAGCACTACGACCTCCATACTTCCTCTAATCATGTCAACAACCAGGTCTGGGGAGCACTACGACCTCCATACTTCCTCTAATCATGTCAACAACCTCAACAACCAGGTCTGGGGAGCACTACGACCTCCATACTTCCTCTAATCATGTCAACAACCAGGTCTGGGGAGCACTACGACCTCCATACTTCCTCTAATCATGTCAACAACCAGGTCTGGGGAGCACTACGACCTCCATACTTCCTCTAATCATGTCAACAACCAGGTCTGGGGAGCACTACGACCTCCATACTTCCTCTAATCATGTCAACAACCTCACCAACCAGGTCTGGGGAGCACTACGACCTCCATACTTCCTCTAATCATGTCAACAACCAGGTCTGGGGAGCATTACGACCTCCATACTTCCTCTAATCATGTCAACAACCTCACCAACCAGGTCTGGGGAGCACTACGACCTCCATACTTCCTCTAATCATGTCAACAACCAGGTCTGGGGAGCATTACGACCTCCATACTTCCTCTAATCATGTCAACAACCAGGTCTGGGGAGCACTACGACCTCCATACTTCCTCTAATCATGTCAACAACCAGGTCTAGGGAGAATTACGACCTCCATACTTCCTCTTATCATGCTCAAGAGACCAGGTGTGGGGAGCATTACGACCTCCATACTTCCTCTAATCATGTCAACAACCAGGTCTGGGGAGCATTATGACCTCCATACTTCCTCTTATCATGTCAACAACCAGGTCTGGGGATCATTACGACCTCCATACTTCCTCTAATCATGTCAACAACCAGGTCTGGGGAGCATTACGACCTCCATACTTCCTCTAATCATGTCAACAACCAGGTCTGGGGAGCACTACGACCTCCATACTTCCTCTAATCATGTCAACAACCAGGTCTGGGGAGCACTACGACCTCCATACTTCCTCTAATCATGTCAACAACCAGGTCTGGGGAGCACTACGACCTCCATACTTCCTCTAATCATGTCAACAACCTCAACAACCAGGTCTGGGGAGCACTACGACCTCCATACTTCCTCTAATCATGTCAACAACCAGGTCTGGGGAGCATTACGACCTCCATACTTCCTCTAATCATGTCAACAACCTCACCAACCAGGTCTGGGGAGCACTACGACCTCCATACTTCCTCTAATCATGTCAACAACCAGGTCTGGGGAGCATTACGACCTCCATACTTCCTCTAATCATGTCAACAACCAGGTCTGGGGAGCACTACGACCTCCATACTTCCTCTAATCATGTCAACAACCAGGTCTAGGGAGCATTACGACCTCCATACTTCCTCTTATCATGCTCAAGAGACCAGGTGTGGGGAGCATTACGACCTCCATACTTCCTCTAATCATGTCAACAACCAGGTCTGGGGAGCATTATGACCTCCATACTTCCTCTTATCATGTCAACAACCAGGTCTGGGGATCATTACGACCTCCATACTTCCTCTAATCATGTCAACAACCAGGTCTGGGGAGCATTACGACCTCCATACTTCCTCTAATCATGTCAACAACCAGGTCTGGGGAGCACTACGACCTCCATACTTCCTCTAATCATGTCAACAACCAGGTCTGGGGAGCACTACGACCTCCATACTTCCTCTAATCATGTCAACAACCAGGTCTGGGGAGCACTACGACCTCCATACTTCCTCTAATCATGTCAACAACCTCAACAACCAGGTCTGGGGAGCACTACGACCTCCATACTTCCTCTAATCATGTCAACAACCAGGTCTGGGGAGCACTACGACCTCCATACTTCCTCTAATCATGTCAACAACCAGGTCTGGGGAGCATTACGACCTCCATACTTCCTCTTATCATGTCAACAACCAGGTCTGGGGAGCATTACGACCTCATGTCATGTAAATGTCATCAACTCATTGAACCATCAGCTCGCTGAATCATGGCCACTCATAATGGTTCTCATTGGAAATGATAGGAGGTGTAATGAATCACTACATAATGGTTCTCAGTGGAAATGATAGGAGGTGTAATGAATCACTACATAATGGTTCTCAGTGGAAATGATAGGAGGTGTAATGAATCACTACATAATGGTTCTCAGTGGAAATGATAGGAGGTGTAATGAATCACTACATAATGGTTCTCAGTGGAAATGATAGGAGGTGTAATGAATCACTACATAATGGTTCTCAGTGGAAATGATAGGAGGTGTAATGAATCACTACATAATGGTTCCCAGTGGAAATTATCACAGTCAACACACAGTCCTGCTGTGTAAACTAGATGTTCCTTCAGGCTAAACAAAGGTTCATGTTGTTTAGGAAATGTTATGAACCCATTGGTAGATCTAGAATGGCTGGTGTAAATAGCACTACCAAGGGAACACCATGTGTATTAACTGCTCTGGGTGGTGTAGATAGCACTACCAAGGGGACACCATGTGTATTAACTGCTCTGGGTGGTGTAGATAGCACTACCAAGGGAACACCATGTGTATTAACTGCTCTGGGTGGGTAGGAGCACTACCAAGGGTGTATTAACTGCTCTGGGTGGTGTAAATAGCACTACCAAGGGGAACACCATGTGTATTAACTGCTCTGGGTGGTGTAGATAGCACTACCAAGGGAACACCATGTGTATTAACTGCTCTGGGTGGTGTAGATAGCACTACCAAGGGAACACCATGTGTATTAACTGCTCTGGGTGGTGTAAATAGCACTACCAAGGGAACACCATGGTATTAACTGCTCTGGGTGGTGTAAATGACAACAAGGGAACACCATGTGTATTAACTGCTCTGGGTGGTGTAAATAGCACTACCAAGGGAACACCATGTGTATTAACTGCTCTGGGTGGTAAATAGCACTACCAAGGGAACACCATGTGTATTAACTGCTCTGGGTGGTGTAAATAGCACTACCAAGGGAACACCATGTGTATTAACTGCTCTGGGTGGTGTAAATAGCACTACCAAGGGGACACCATGTGTATTAACTGCTCTGGGTGGTGTAGATAGCACTACCAAGGGAACACCATGTGTATTAACTGCTCTGGGTGGTGTAAATAGCACTACCAAGGGAACACCATGTGTATTAACTGCTCTGGGTGGTGTAAATAGCACTACCAAGGGAACACCATGTGTATTAACTGCTCTGGGTGGTGTAAATGGCACTACCAAGGGAACACCATGTGTATTAACTGCTCTGGGTGGTGTAAATGGCACTACCAAGGGAACACCATGTGTATTAACTGCTCAGGGTGGTGTAAATGGCACTACCAAGGGAACACAGAACACCATGTGTATTAACTGCTCAGGGTGGTGTAAAATGTTTCTCTTGTCCTCTCCCTCCACAGTCCTCGGTGACCAGCAGAATGTTCGGCCCAAGATACGTGTCTGTGTGGCCTGGTGCAGGATATGGGGAAGTCTGTTCTGGTGGGGAACATCAACTGTTGGGTCCATCGCATGGAGAACATCCTGCAGTGGGAACAAATAGACAACATTCAGATCAACAGGGTGAGTAGGACAGGCACAACTAGTTAGTTAGTTAGTTAGTTAGCATGGAGAACATCCTGCAGTGGCAACAACAGCTAGACAACATTCAGATCAACAGGGTGAGTAGGACAGGCACAACTAGTTAGTTAGTTAGTTAGCTAGTTAGTTAGTTAGCATGGAGAACATCCTGCAGTGGCAACAACAGCTAGACAATATTCAGATCAACAGGGTGAGTAGGACAGGCACAGCTAGTTAGTTAGTTAGTTAGTTAGCATGGAGAACATCCTGCAGTGGGAACAACAGCTAGACAACATTCAGATCAACAGGGTGAGTAGGACAGGCACAACTAGTTAGTTAGTTAGTTAGTTAGTTAGCATGGAGAACATCCTGCAGTGGCAACAACAGCTAGACAACATTCAGATCAACAGGGTGAGTCACAGCACCTTATGTGGAAGGGGACTAGTTAGGGTTAGCCTGGAGAACAGTGGTCAGTTAGTTAGTTAGCTATATAGTTAGTTAGCATGGAGAACATCCTGCAGTGGCAACAACAGCTAACAACATTCAGATCAACAGGGTGAGTAGGACAGGCACAGCTAGTTAGTTAGTTAGTTAGCTAGTTAGTTAGTTAGTTAGCTAGTTAGTTAGTTAGTTAGTTAGCATGGAGAACATCCTGCAGTGGCAACAACAGAGACAACATTCAGATCAACAGGGTGAGTAGGACAGGCACAGCTAGTTAGTTTTAGTTAGCTTAGTTAGCATGGAGAACATCCTGCAGTGGCAACAACACAGACAACATTCAGATCAACAGGGTGAGTAGGACAGGCACAGCAGAGCTAGTTAGTTAGTTAGCCCAGTTAGCTAGTTAGTTAGCTAGTTAGCATGGAGAACATCCTGCAGTGGCAACAACAGCTAGACAACATTCAGATCAACAGGGTGAGTAGGACAGGCACAGCTAGTTAGTTAGTTAGTTATGGGGCATGGAGTGGCAACAACAGCTGACAACATTCAGATCAACAGGGTGAGTAGGACAGGAAGCTAGTTAGTCAGTTACTAGTTAGTTAGTTAGTAGCCAGCTAGTTAGTTAGCATGGAGAACATCCTGCAGTGGGAACAACAGCTGGACAACATTCAGATCAACAGGGTGAGTAGGACAGGCACAGCTAGTTAGTTAGCTAGTTAGTTAGTTAGCATGGAGAACATCCTGCAGTGGTGGGAACAACAGCTAGTTAGTTACAACATTCAGTTATCAACAGGGAACATCCTGCATTGGTAGGATTCAGATCAACAGTAGGCACAACTAGTTAGTTAGTTAGTTAGTTAGTTAGTTAGTTAGTTAGTTAGTTAGTTAGTTAGTTAGTTAGCATGGAGAACATCCTGCAGTGGCAACAACAGCTAGACAACATTCAGATCAACAGGGTGAGTAGGACAGGCACAGCTAGTTAGTTAGTTAGTTAGCTAGTTAGTTAGTTAGTTAGTTAGTTAGCATGGAGAACATCCTGCAGTGGCAACAACAGCTAGACAACATTCAGATCAACAGGGTGAGTAGGACAGGCACAACTAGTTAGTTAGTTAGCTAGTTAGTTAGTTAGTTAGTTAGCTAGTTAGCATGGAGAACATCCTGCAGTGGGAACAACAGCTAGACAACATTCAGATCAACAGGGTGAGTAGGACAGGCACATGGACTAGTTAGACAACATTCAGATAGTGAGTAGCTAGTTAGTTAGTTAGTTAGTTAGTTAGTTAGTTAGTTAGTTAGCATGGAGAACATCCTGCAGTGGGAACAACAGCTAGACAACATTCAGATCAACAGGGTGAGTAGGACAGGCACAACTAGTTAGTTAGTTAGTTAGTTAGTTAGCATGGAGAACATCCTGCAGTGGGAACAACAGCTAGACAACATTCAGATCAACAGGGTGAGTAGGACAGGCACATCTAGTTAGTTAGTTAGTTAGTTAGTTAGTTAGTTAGTTAGTTAGCATGGAGAACATCCTGCAGTGGGAACAACAGCTGGACAACATTTAGGGTTAGGACAGGCACAACTAGTTAGTTATGGAGAACATGGAGAACATCCTGCAGTGGGAACAACAACTAGACAACATTCAGATCAACAGGGTGAGGAGGACAGGCACAACTAGTTAGTTAGTTAGTTAGTTAGTTAGTTAGCATGGAGAACATCCTGCAGTGGGAACAACAACTAGACAACATTCAGATCAACAGGGTGAGGAGGACAGGCACAGCTAGTTAGTTAGTTAGTTAGTTAGTTAGTTAGCATGGAGAACATCCTGCAGTGGGAACAACAGCTAGACAACATTCAGATCAACAGGGTGAGGAGGACAGGCACAGCTAGTTAGCATGGAGTTAGTTAGTTCAGATCTAGTTAGACAGGCAGCTAGTTAGTTAGTTAGTTAGTTTAGCTAGTTAGTTAGCATGGAGAACATCCTGCAGTGGGAACAACAGCTAGACAACATTCAGATCAACAGGGTGAGGAGGACAGGCACAGCTAGTTAGTTAGCTAGTTAGTTAGTTAGTTAGGTTAGTTAGTTAGCATGGAGAACATCCTGCAGTGGGAACAACAGCTAGACAACGTTCAGATCAACAGGGTGAGGAGGACAGGCACAGCTAGTTAGTTAGTTAGTTAGCTAGTTAGTTAGCTAGTTAGCTAGTTAGTTAGCTAGTTAGTTAGTTAGTTAGCTAGTTAGTTAGCATGGAGAACATCCTGCAGTGGGAACAACAGCTAGACAACGTTCAGATCAACAGGGTGAGGAGGACAGGCACAACTAGTTAGTTAGTTAGTTAGTTAGCTAGTTAGTTAGTTAGCTAGTTAGCTAGTTAGCTAGTTAGTTAGCTAGCTAGTTAGTTAGTTAGTTAGTTAGTTAGGTAGTTAGTTAGTTAGTTAGCTAGTTAGTTAGTTAGTTAGCTAGTTAGTTAGTTAGTTAGTTAGCTAGTTAGCTAGTTAGTTAGCTAGTTAGCTAGTTAGTTAGCTAGTTAGCTAGTTAGTTAGTTAGTTAGCTAGTTAGTTAGCATGGAGAACATCCTGCAGTGGGAACAACAGCTAGACAACGTTCAGATCAACAGGGTTGAGCCCCCAAACTTTTACAGGATCATAAGGAATCTGTCAAGGAAATGAAAGACTATATTAGAATGCAGGAAGGCCACTCTGGTCCTGGGATCCTGCAGGCATCTCTACGTTTCTGGATTTACCTTCGTTGTTTTAGACCTGTGAGACCCAGCTAGTTGGAATTCAGCCAATCACTGATACCACCAGGACTAGAGATGCTTTAATAAGAATGGATATAAGGAATATATATTGTTGTTGAAGGTAGAAAGGAAGAAAGGAAGCCGAACCAAATGCTTCCACCTTATGTGGAAGGGGAGGCAGGGTAGCCTAGTGGTTAGAGTGTAGAGGCGGCAGGGTAGCCTAGTGGTTAACAGCGTTGGACTAGTAACCGGAAGGTTGCAAGTTCAAACCCCCGAGCTGACAAGGTACAAATCTGTCATTCTACCCCTGTACAGGCAGTTAACCCACTGTTCCTAGGCCGCTATTGAAAATAAGAATTTGTTCTTAACTGACTTGCCAAGTTAAATAAAGGTAAATTAAAATGACAAAATGTAAGTCTCAGTGTGTCCCCCCCCCTCCAGCCTGTGTCTAAGGGTATGACCCTGACAGACCTGCCTGCCAGCCTGCAGCTGAACATCATGGAGCGTCTGTCAGATGGCAGGGACCTGGTCAGTTTGGGACAGGTGACTCCAGACCTGGGACAACTCACTGAGGACAGGTTGCTGTGGAAGAGGCTCTGCCAGTACCACTTCACTGACAGACAGGTACAGACTTATATTTATTTATATACACACACACAGTCTTGTGTAACTAACTTTGTGGGGACACACAATTCAGTCCCATTTCAAATCTTATTTTCCTTAACCCTAAAACTCTAACCCTAGCTCCTAACCCTTAACCTAATTCTAACCTTAACCCTAAAACTCTAACCCTAGCTCCTAACCCTTAACCTAATTCTAACCTTAACCCTAAAACTCTAACCCTAGCTCCTAACCCTTAACCTAATTCTAACCTTAACCCTAAAACTGAATGCTTCTCTTTTTGTGCGTGTGTGTTTTATTTTGTTGCAGTGCAGATATCAAAAGCTGCAAGCATTTGGAGTTAAACATGACTAAAGGTTGTGGGTGTGTGTGTGTTCTCTGTGCAGATCCGTAAGCGTCTGATGGTGTCAGACAAGGGCCAGTTGGAGTGGAAGAAGATGTACTTTAAGCTGTGTCGCTGCTACCCTGTCAGAGAGCAATACAGTGAAACCCTGCAGTTCTGTACACACTGCCACATCCTCTTCTGGAAGGTAATGTTGGGAACACTTCAACATCTCTCATTCCATCATCTCTGTCTCTGTCTCTCTCTGTGTCACACACTGCCACATCCTCTTCTGGAAGGTAGCGTTGGGAACACTTCAACATCTCTCATTCCATCATCTCTGTCTCTGTCTCTCTCTGTGTCACACACTGCCACATCCTCTTCTGGAATGTAGTGTTGGGAACACTTCAACATCTCTCATTCCATCATCTCTGTCTCTCTCGCTCTCTCTCTGTGTGTGTCTCACTCTGTCTCTGTGTCTGTGTCTCTCTGTGTCTGTGTCTCTCTCTATTCAAATACAAGTGACACTTTCTTATTACATAGTAGTAATTAGACAGTTATTTCTGTTTCTTTAGAATGAATTTACTATACTAAATTCTCTCTCTCTCTGTGTGGTTTCAGGATACAAACCACCCTTGCACAGCCAACAACACAGAGAGCTGCTGTAAGCCTGTTTCTCCACAAGGCTTTATCAACCTCTTTAAGTTCTGAGAGCCACATGGAGCCCGAGTGACTTTTGTACATACGGTACAGAACTGCTTTATAGAGAGATCAAATGGATTCAAACAGGCCCTTAGTATGTGTATAGTGGTGATGGTGCATTTGATTCCTGGTCACCGTGACACTGGGGGAGAGGAAGCAGTGGGGAAATGATGCAATCGAATTCTTGGCTTCTGGAGAGCTGAGGATTCTGGGAGCTGGAGTTCTACAGCTGAGAACAAGTGAACTTGACAAACTGATCCGAAGAGAGGTGGAACAAGAAGAGGGGGATGAGGTGGAACAGAGTACTCAGAAGTTTTATTAAATAAGTTTGGTCCTTTTTTAAAATTTAAATTCAAATTAAGTGCACTTCTCTTCCTGAGTGCAGTTATTGCATGGCTACCATAACAGCATACTAAGTTGAAACATTTTCCAGAAAGGAAATCATTTGCAAAAGTGAATTTGTTTAGTTTTAAATAGGGCTGTCAAACGATTCAAATAATAAATAGAGTTAATAGCATTAATCTTTTAAAAAATGTTTCATTAAATTTGGCCCTAAAAAAAAAGAGAATTTAAAAAAAAGCAGTGCATTGAGTTATAGACCTACTATGTTTGGATTGTAAGGGAAAGAGACAAAATCATCTGTATGAATGTTTTTAATGGCATTTTAAACTATAAAAGTCACTGCGAACATAGATGTTAACGCTCCCAATGTTTCAGTAGGCCTCTACTCCCTCTTATCAATGTTCTTGAAGTTTAACACTTCCTCATTTACCACACACACACTCATGTCCTGAAAGCTTCAGGCATTCCAAATGAGTGTTCTGCCCATTTCTGATTGGAGTGTTGACTAAAAGGAAAATAGAACTGTATCCATGGAGACAAAGAGCTTTTAAACCTGCCCAATGTTAATTAACAACCGATCAGACAGGTCTGAGGTCATGTCAAATATAATACAACTATTAGATCTAGCCTAGGATACTGATCTATGTTCTTCAACACCAACTAGTCACAAGCTGCTACTAGAATTGGGATACTTTTCTGAACTTAACTTGAAAACTAAAACAGTAACGTTAGGTAAATGGGATGGATTTCCTGTTTTTGTGGGAAGTTAGCTAGTTGAATCAAGATGCAATCAGGCATGGCATTGTAAACATTTTAGTTTGGTTAGCTAGCTAGCGTTAGCATAACTAAGCTAACCGCTTTTGTACAAATTATGTTTTTGCTGTTATCTAAAGAAACGCCTGGGAATGTGTTTATGGTTGAACTTCATGTCAGTTTTCCTTTTAACTGTTGTTCAAAGCTATGCGCGTCGGGCACCACAAGAGCCCGACAGCGCTACTGAGACCGAGGTCACACTGACTGAGGTGACCAGGCACAGAGCGTGTTGTGTGTTGCGCTTAAAACGGTCCGTGCGGAAACAAGTCCTCAAAAGGGTCCGTGTGGAAACGAGCGCTCAGAAGGTTCCGTATGATGAAGAAATTGAGACTAACGGTGTCCAATTTGAGTTTTTACGGAATTACAAATGTCACGCGTTATTTAACGAGTTAACTTTGACAGCCCTAGTTTTAAAACATAATGGCTTTCATTTTCTAAAAGGAAAAAGGTAGGGGAATATATTAACTGATTTGAAGTTTGTAAGTAGTTTGGTTAAATTTCAAGGACAAACATTTTCAACGTTTTTTTATGTATTTGCCTTTTTTGGTAATCTGGGAAAAGGTGAGAGAATCCGGCTTTAGCTTTGGCATTTTGGACACATTTTGGGAGAATGTTATTTTTTTTACTAAGGTGTTTTTCACCAAAGTTGACTGGTATGATATTCTTTGATATGTTGACTGGTATGATATTCTTTGATATGTTGACTGCATATATTTTCTAAACACAACCCCATCCCCTTTTTTTTTCACTTTTATATTTACAAAGGTTTTTGTATTTTGCTTGTGTGTAGTCACTAGCTGCCAATGCTTTACCAACCATATTACAAAAACACTGAATAATAATAATAGCTATGGTGTTGTGCCCATGAGCAGCTGGTTAAGAACAAAAGTGGGATGTTTTCAGATTCTTGTGTTTTTAACTTTTTAATCTAGGAGACATTTATTTACAAGAAGAACTGACATGGTACTGAAGGAGCAGCTTTGAAAACCAATATTTTAAAAGCTTGAAGGACTTCTTTTTATTTAATAATTCATAACTTGTTTATTTATGGCTTCCTGCATGATGATGCTTTTTTTTTAAATACCCAGATGTTTTTCTAAATGATTTGTGTGTCTGACATATTGAATAACCTGTGTTGATGGGTAGAGGAAGCATGATGGAACAGCCTGTTGGTGGGTATAGGAAGCATGATGGAACAGCCTGTGTTGATGGGTAGAGGAAGCATGATGGAACAGCCTGTTGGTGGGTATAGGAAGCATGATGGAACAGCCTGTGTTGATGGGTAGAAGAAGCATAATGGAACAGCCTGTGTTCATGGGTAGAGGAAGCATGATGGAACAGCCTGTGTTGATGGGTAGAAGAAGCATGATGGAACAGCCTGTGTTCATGGGTAGAGGAAGCATGATGGAACAGCCTGTGTTGATGGGTAGAGGAAGCAGGATGGAACAGCCTGTTGATGGGTAGAGGAAGCATGATGGAACAGCCTGTGTTCATGGGTAGAGGAAGCATGATGGAACAGCCTGTGTTGATGGGTAGAGGAAGCATAATGGAACAGCCTGTGTTCATGGGTAGAGGAAGCATGATGGAACAGCCTGTGTTGATGGGTAGAGGAAGCATAATGGAACAGCCTGTGTTCATGGGTATAGGAAGCATGATGGAACAGCCTGTGTTGATGGGTAGAGGAAGCATGATTGAACAGCCTGTTGAGTGGTGCTATCTTGCCTCCGGGTGCGTCCCAAATGGGACCCTACCCCCTCCCTACACAGTGCACTATATGAGCCCTGGTCAAAAGTACTAGTATTCCATTTGGGATGTAGTCTCAGACCCCTATTCACACTGCCTAGGCAGTAGAGTAATGTCTAATACATGCAGTGTTTTCTATGTCCATGTTTCTGTTCAATAAATAAAACTGAAAATACTTCTGATTTGTTTTTGTTTTTATTTTAGCTGTCTCTCCCATGAATATTCAGTCATTTGTCCTGTGTTATTGGAATATGAATATGTTCTTCTATTCTAGCTGTGATCGAGGTTTATTTATGTTTTATTTATCTAGACGATGATCTCAAGTTGCAACCAGTGTCATACAGTACTGGTATTTATCATCCAGAATCTATCATCTCTTTTTTATATGTACTGGGTTCACACAGAGAATTAATCCCTTTATATATACTGGGTTCACACAGAGAATTAATCCCTTTATATATACTGGGTTCACACAGAGAATTAATCCCTTTATATGTACTGGGTTCACACAGAGAATTAATCCCTTTATATATACTGGGTTCACACAGAGAATTAATCCCTTTATATATACTGGGTTCACACAGAGAATTAATCCCTTTATATATACTGGGTTCACACAGAGAATTAATCCTTTTATATATACTGGGTTCACACAGAGAATTAATCCCTTTATATATACTGGGTTCACACAGAGAATTAATCCCTTTATATATACTGGGTTCACACAGAGAATTAATCCCTTTATATATACTGGGTTCACACAGATAATTAATCCCTTTATATATACTGGGTTCACACAGAGAATTATGATCCAAAACATTTCAACATTTTGTTTGTTGTCCAGCATTCTGTCAGTCATAGCTCAATTACGCCATCAACTGACCACTTGGTTTTACTGCAGCGTGATCTTCTGTCCTATTGGCTGGTCAGTGATGGTGCTGCAGACTGGTCCTCTATTCATTGGCCAGTGACTGTTGACTAAATAGGCCATATTTGCATATTTCCAACTAATTTGCATGTATGTAAAGGGCGAGTAACAAGTCCACAGCAGGTTTCAAATCAAAATCTAATTTTATTTGTCACATGCGCCGAACACAACATGTGAAATGCTTACTTTATACAAGCCATTAACCAGCAATGCAATTTAAAGAAAAATAAGTGTTATGAAAGTATTTACTAAAATGAACTGAAGTAAAAATGAAAAAAATTTAAAAAATAAGAAAATCCATTTTCACGTTATAATAAAAATAAATATATTTCTAACATTCAATTAAATCAACTGTGATAATTCAAGTATATGAAGACGCTATAAATAAACCAGTCAGTAAAGTGTCTTAGTTGGCCATTGGTCTCTGGTCTAAAGTAGTGCACTATATAGGGAATAGGGCTCTGGTCTAAAGTAGTGCACTACATAGGGAATAGGGCTCTGGTCTAAAGTAGTGCACTACATAGGGAATAGGGCTCTGGTCTAAAGTAGTGCACTACATAGGGAATAGGGCTCTGGTCTATAATAGTGTACTATATAGGGAATAGGGCTCTGGTCTATAATAGTGTACTATATAGGGAATAGGGCTCTGGTCTAAAGTAGTGCACTATATAGGGAATAGGGCTCTGGTCTAAAGTAGTGCACTACATAGGGAATAGGGCTCTGGTCTAAAGTAGTGCACTACATAGGGAATAGGGCTCTGGTCTAAAGTAGTGCACTATATAGGGAATAGGGCTCTGGTCTAAAGTAGTGCACTACATAGGGAATAGGGCTCTGGTCTAAAGTAGTGCACTACATAGGGAATAGGGCTCTGGTCTATAATAGTGTACTATATAGGGAATAGGGCTCTGGTCTATAATAGTGCACTATATAGGGAATAGGGCTCTGGTCTATAGTATTGCACTATGTAGGGAATAGGATGTCATTTTAGACACATTAGTTTAAATATAGGTCCAGTGTTGTTAATGACAGCAGCGACTACCAATACTTGTTAGCCCGTTAAAATACCCATCTGTCATGAAGTCCATTTGCCAACCCAACGAGGTCCTGTACACAGTGGTATGTAACATATCACCCTGGTCTGGAGAGCGAGGTTGTTCTCTCTAATCGTTGAACTTTCTGTCTGAACATTTAGATATATTTTTACTGCATTGTTAGCTCTACTGTAGTTTTCATATCTATGTGAGGTCACTGTACATTCATTTAGTGTATATACCTTCATAATCCTAGACTATCTACGTGCAAAGAAATATCCATTGTATTTAAAACGTCAAAGAAACTATCTTGTTTAAATATGAAAAACCATTGAACCTTCCTTAAGAGAATGTTGTGACAGATTCCCCGGAAGAACCTTCCGTAAGAGAATGTTGTGACAGATTCCCTGGAAGAACCTTCCGTAAGAGAATGTTGTGACAGATTCCCTGGAAGAACCTTCCGTAAGAGAATGCTGTGACAGATTCCCTGGAAGAACCTTCCGTAAGAGAATGCTGTGACAGATTCCCTGGAAGAACCTTCCATAAGAGAATGTTGTGACAGATTCCCTGGAAGAACCTTCCGTAAGAGAATGTTGTGACAGATTCCCTGGAAGAACCTTCCGTAAGAGAATGCTGTGATAGATTCCCTGGAAGAACCTTCCGTAAGAGAATGTTGTGACAGATTCCCTGGAAGAACCTTCCGTAAGAGAATGCTGTGACAGATTCCCTGGAAGAACCTTCCGTAAGAGAATGCTGTGACAGATTCCCTGGAAGAACCTTCCGTAAGAGAATGTTGTGACAGATTCCCTGGAAGAACCTTCCATAAGAGAATGTTGTGACAGATTCCCTGGAAGAACCTTCCGTAAGAGAATGTTGTGACAGATTCCCTGGAAGAACCTTCCGTAAGAGAATGCTGTGATAGATTCCCTGGAAGAACCTTCCGTAAGAGAATGTTGTGACAGATTCCCTGGAAGAACCTTCCGTAAGAGAATGCTGTGACAGATTCCCTGGAAGAACCTTCCGTAAGAGAATGCTGTGACAGATTCCCTGGAAGAACCTTCCGTAAGAGAATGTTGTGACAGATTCCCTGGAAGAACCTTCCGTAAGAGAATGCTGTGACAGATTCCCTGGAAGAACCTTCCGTAAGAGAATGCTGTGACAGATTCCCTGGAAGAACCTTCCGTAAGAGAATGTTGTGACAGATTCCCTGGAAGAACCTTCCGTAAGAGAATGCTGTGATAGATTCCCTGGAAGAACCTTCCGTAAGAGAATGTTGTGACAGATTCCCTGGAAGAACCTTCCGTAAGAGAATGCTGTGACAGATTCCCTGGAAGAACCTTCCGTAAGAGAATGCTGTGACAGATTCCCTGGAAGAACCTTCCGTAAGAGAATGTTGTGACAGATTCCCTGGAAGAACCTTCCGTAAGAGAATGCTGTGACAGATTCCCTGGAAGAACCTTCCGTAAGAGAATGCTGTGACAGATTCCCTGGAAGAACCTTCCGTAAGAGAATGCTGTGACAGATTCCCTGGAAGAACCTTCCGTAAGAGAATGTTGTGATAGATTCCCTGGAAGAACCTTCCGTAAGAGAATGCTGTGACAGATTCCTGGAGAACCTCTCATAAGAGAATGCTGTGATAGATTCCTGGAGAACCACTCTTAAGAGAATGCTGAATGCATACTTCATACAGTGTATAGCAGCAGATCATTTCCATAGCAAATACCATCCGCATTTCATATGGAGAATGACGTTTTGTAGCTTTTATATGTAATTCACACTACATATGAATTACAAATGTCATCCTGAATAGCATCCTAAATGGCACGCAACCTACATCTATCATAGACCTTTGTATCCAATCAATATCCTCCTGGACATTAACGTTGGCCTCAATCCCTCAGTAGGGAAATCTTTCTGTGGAAGGATCAGTGATCGCAGTCTTTCTGATGATATATTAATAACCCTTGTGTTTCTATTGATCGTCAACTTGACAGACAGCAACATTCTTTATGGGCACCAGGGAGGGTTGTGATGCCCTCTATGAAGCCTGGTCACCAGGGAGGGTTGTGATGCCCTCTATGAAGCCTGGTCACCAGGGAGGGTTGTGATGCCCTCTATGAAGCCTGGTCACCAGGGAGGGTTGTGATGCCCTCTATGAAGCCTGGTCACCAGGGAGGGTTTTGATGCCCTCTATGAAGCCTGGTCACCAGGGAGGGTTGGGAGGAGGGTTGTGATGCCCTCTATGAAGCCTGGTCACCAGGGAGGGTTGTGATGCCCTCTATGAAGCCTGGTCACCAGGGAGGGTTGTGATGCCCTCTATGAAGCCTTTGTCTGGGCTGGTTGCCATGTGGGAGGTTTGTCTGGGCTGGTTGCCATGTGGGAGGTTTGGCTGGGCTGGTTGCCATGTGGGAGGTTTGTCTGGGCTGGTTGCCATGTGGGAGATTTGGCTGGGCTGGTTGCCATGTGGGAGGTTTGGCTGGGCTGGTTGCCATGTGGGAGGTTTGTCTGGGCTGGCTGCCATGTGGGAGGTTTGTCTGGGCTGGTTGCCATGTGGGAGGTTTGGCTGGGCTGCTTGGTGTAGGATGATATAGTCCCTGATCATGTCATCGACACAGTCCTCTGATTGGTCCTTCCTGCAGGCAACAATAACAGAAGTGTTATTATCAAACAGACAGAAAGAAAGTTGACAGGTGCTTTCAAGTTTTTTCCCCATTTCATTGCTGAAAGTATTGGATCTTGTCTGGTTCTAACTATCAAGATAGAAGAACATGAATGGAAAAAGGGAAAGCAGCAGGATAATGGCCATTGTCTCAATGAACCATTACAGCAGCATGCAGGCAGGTGCTGCTAAGCTAGGCTAGGGAAGAGTAGTTACCAGTCAGGTGCTGCTAAGCTAGGCTAGGGAAGCTAGGCTAGGGAAGAGTAGTTACCAGTCAGGTGCTGCTAAGCTAGGCTAGGGAAGAGTAGTTACCAGTCAGGTACTGCTAAGCTAGGCTAGGGAAGAGTAGTTACCAGTCAGGTGCTGCTAAGCTAGGCTAGGGAAGAGTAGTTACCAGTCAGGTGCTGCTAAGCTCAGCCAGAGAAGAGTAGTTACCAGTCAGGTGCTGCTAAGCTCAGCCAGGGAAGAGTAGTTACCAGTCAGGTGCTGCTAAGCTCAGCCAGAGAAGAGTAGTTACCAGTCAGGTGCTGCTAAGCTCGGCCAGGGAAGAGTAGTTACCAGTCAGGTGCTGCTAAGCTAGGCTAGGGAAGAGTAGTTACCAGTCAGGTGCTGCTGAGCTCGGCCAGGGAAGAGTAGTTACCAGAGTCAGTACAGCTCACACAGAGGAACGTTCTCCCTTTCAGAGTTCTGGATGATCCACTCAATAGCATCCCAACCCTATAGAGACAGTAACACACAGAGAAGATCTTGGATAGAGCGTCCCAACCCTATAGAGACAGTAACGCACAGAGAAGGTCTTAGATAGAGCATCCCAACCCTATAGAGACAGTAACGCACAGAGAAGGTCTTAGATAGAGCATCCCAACCCTATAGAGACAGTAACGCACAGAGAAGGTCTTAGATAGAGCATCCCAACTCATTTCAGAGAAAACATGGTCGAGGGTCAGCCACACAGAGACGTTTCTGGCATTAGCTGACATTCTGAGGTATGGTTATACTGTATGGGGTTAGGGTTACAACAGCACCTTTCTGGAGTTAGCTGACATTCTGAGGTATGGTTATACTGTATGGGGTTAGGGTTACAACAGCACCTTTCTGGAGTTAGCTGACATTCTGAGGTATGGTTATACTGTATGGGGTTAGGGTTACAACAGCACCTTTCTGGCATTAGCTGACATTCTGAGGTATGGTTATACTGTATGGGGTTAGGGTTACAACAGCACCTTTCTTGAGTTAGCTGACATTCTGAGGTATGGTTATACTGTATGGGGTTAGGGTTACAACAGCACCTGTCTGGAGTCAGCTGACATTCTGAGGTATGATTATACTGTATGGGGTTAGGGTTACAACAGCACCTGTCTGGAGTCAGCTGACATTCTGAGGTATGATTATACTGTATGGGGTTAGGGTTACAACAGCACCTTTCTGACATTAGCTGACATTCTGAGGTATGGTTATACTGTATGGGGTTAGGGTTACAACAGCACCTTTCTGGCGTTAGCTGACATTCTGAGGTATGGTTATACTGTATGGGGTTAGGGTTACAACAGCACCTTTCTGGCATTAGCTGACATTCTGAGGGCCATCATTCCTTCCAGGTAACTGCTCAAACTGACTCCTTTTACTGTGATGATGGCCTCCTGGGTCAGAACAGTACTGAGAGGGACAGAGGAGGGGTGGAGGGGGGAACAAGATAGTTAGAACAGCACTGAGAGGGACAGAGGAGGGGTGGAACAAGATAGTTAGAACAGCACTGAGAGGACAGAGAAGGGGGGGAACAAGATAGTTAGAACAGCACTGAGAGGGACAGAGGAGGGGGAACAAGATAGTTAGAACAGCACTGAGAGGACAGAGGAGGGGGAACAAGATAGTTAGAACAGCACTGAGAGGGACAGAGGAGGGTGGAGGGGGAACAAGATAGTTAGAACAGCACTGAGAGGGACAGAGGAGGGGGAACAAGATAGTTAGAACAGCACTGAGAGGGACAGAGGAGGGGTGGAGGGGGAACAAGATAGTTAGAACAGCACTGAGAGGGACAGAGGAGGGGGAACAAGATAGTTAGAACAGCACTGAGAGGGACAGAGGAGGGGTGGAGGGGGAACAACATAGTTAGAACAGCACTGAGAGGGACAGAGGAGGGGGAACAAGATAGTTAGAACAGCACTGAGAGGGACAGAGGAGGGGTGGAGGGGGAACAAGATAGTTAGAACAGCACAGAGGGACAGAGGAGGGGGAACAAGAAAGTTAGAACAGCACTGAGAGGGACAGAGGAGGGGGGTGGAGGGGGAACAACATAGTTAGAACAGCACTGAGAGGGACAGAGGAGGGGGAACAAGATAGTTAGAACAGCACTGAGAGGGACAGAGGAGGGGTGGAGGGGGAACAAGATAGTTAGAACAGCACAGAGGGACAGAGGAGGGGTGGAACAAGATAGTTAGAACAGCACTGAGAGGGACAGAGGAGGGGTGGAGGGGGGAACAAGATAGTTAGAACAGCACAGAGGGACAGAGGAGGGGGGAACAAGATAGTTAGAACAGCACTGAGAGGGACAGAGGAGGGGTGGAGGGGGGAACAACATAGTTAGAACAGCACAGAGGGACAGAGGAGGGGGGAACAAGATAGTTAGAACAGCACTGAGAGGGACAGAGGAGGGGTGGAGGGGGAACAACATAGTTAGAACAGCACAGAGGGACAGAGGAGGGGGAACAAGATAGTTAGAACAGCACTGAGAGGGACAGAGGAGGGGTGGAGGGGGAACAACATAGTTAGAACAGCACAGAGGGACAGAGGAGGGGGAACAAGATAGTTAGAACAGCACTGAGAGGGACAGAGGAGGGGTGGAGGGGGAACAACATAGTTAGAACAGCACTGAGAGGGACAGAGGAGGGGGAACAAGATAGTTAGAACAGCACTGAGAGGGTCAGAGGAGGGGTGGAGGGGGAACAACATAGTTAGAACAGCACTGAGAGGGACAGAGGAGGGGGGGAACAAGATAGTTAGAACAGCACTGAGAGGGACAGAGGAGGGGTGGAGGGGGGAACAAGATAGTTAGAACAGCACTGAGAGGGACAGAGGAGGGGGGAACAAGATAGTTAGAACAGCACTGAGAGGACAGAGGAGGGGTGGAACAAGATAGTTAGAACAGCACTGAGAGGAACAGAGGAGGGGTGGAGGGGGGAACAAGATAGTTAGAACAGCACTGAGAGGAACAGAGGAGGGGTGGAGGGGGGAACAAGATAGTTAGAACAGCACTGAGAGGAACAGAGGAGGGGTGGAGGGGGGAACAAGATAGTTAGAACAGCACTGAGAGGACAGAGGAGGGGTGGAGGGGGGAACAACATAGTTAGAACAGCACTGAGAGGAACAGAGGAGGGGTGGAGGGGGGAACAAGATAGTTAGAACAGCACTGAGAGGAACAGAGGAGGGGTGGAGGGGGGAACAAGATAGTTAGAACAGCACTGAGAGGGACAGAGGAGGGGGGAACAAGATAGTTAGAACAGCACTGAGAGGACAGAGGAGGGGTGGAGGGGGGAACAAGATAGTTAGAACAGCACTGAGAGGACAGAGGAGGGGTGGAACAAGATAGTTAGAACAGCACTGAGAGGACAGAGGAGGGGTGGAACAAGATAGTTAGAACAGCACTGAGAGGGACAGAGGAGGGGTGGAGGGGGGAACCAGATGCAGTACAAGTTAATATTCATTTGTAAATGAGGTAATGGAAACGACACATACCAGGTTGTTATAAATGTGTCATAATGTGTTACCATGCTAGGTTGTAATGTGTTACCATGCTAGGTTGTAATGTGTTACCATGCTAGGTTGTAATGTGTTATCCTGCTAGGTTGTAATGTGTTATCATGCTAGGTTATAATGTGTTATCCTGCTAGGTTGTAATGTGTTATCATGCTAGGTTGTAATGTGTTATCATGCTAGGTTGTAATGTGTTATCATGCTAGGTTGTAATGTGTTATCATGCTAGGTTGTAATGTGTTATCATGCTAGGTTGTAATGTGTTATCCTGCTAGGTTGTAATGTGTTGTAATGTGTTATCCTGCTAGGTTGTAATGTGTTATCATGCTAGGTTATAATGTGTTATCCTGCTAGGTTGTAATGTGTTATCATGCTAGGTTATAATGTGTTATCCTGCTAGGTTGTAATGTGTTATCATGCTAGGTTGTAATGTGTTATCATGCTAGGTTGTAATGTGTTATCATGCTAGGTTATAATGTGTTATCCTGCTAGGTTGTAATGTGTTATCCTGCTAGGTTGTAATGTGTTATCATGCTAGGTTGTAATGTGTTATCATGTGTTATCATGCTAGGTTGTAATGTGTTATCATGCTAGGTTGTAATGTGTTATCATGCTAGGTTGTAATGTGTTATCATGTGTTATCATGCTAGGTTGTAATGTGTTATCATGTGTTATCATGCTAGGTTGTAATGTGTTATCATGCTAGGTTGTAATGTGTTATCATGTGTTATCATGCTAGGTTGTAATGTGTTATCATGCTAGGTTGTAATGTGTTATCATGCTAGGTTGTAATGTGTTATCCTGCTAGGTTGTAATGTGTTATCATGCTAGGTTATAATGTGTTATCCTGCTAGGTTGTAATGTGTTATCATGCTAGGTTATAATGTGTTATCCTGCTAGGTTGTAATGTGTTGTAATGTGTTATCCTGCTAGGTTGTAATGTGTTGTAATGTGTTATCCTGCTAGGTTGTAATGTGTTATCCTGCTAGGTTGTAATGTGTTATCCTGCTAGGTTGTAATGTGTTGTAATGTGTTATCCTGCTAGGTTGTAATGTGTTGTAATGTGTTATCCTGCTAGGTTGTAATGTGTTGTAATGTGTTATCCTGCTAGGTTGTAATGTGTTATCATGCTAGGTTGTAATGTGTTATCCTGCTAGGTTGTAAGTGTTGTAATGTGTTATCATGCTAGGTTATAATGTGTTATCATGCTAGGTTGTAATGTGTTATCCTGCTAGGTTGTAATGTGTTATCCTGCTAGGTTGTAATGTGTTATCCTGCTAGGTTGTAATGTGTTATCCTGCTAGGTTGTAATGTGTTATCCTGCTAGGTTATAATGTGTTATCCTGCTAGGTTGTAATGTGTTATCATGCTAGGTTGTAATGTGTTGTAATGTGTTATCCTGCTAGGTTATAATGTGTTATCCTGCTAGGTTGTAATGTGTTATCCTGCTAGGTTGTAATGTGTTATCCTGCTAGGTTGTAAGTGTTGTAATGTGTTATCCTGCTAGGTTGTAATGTGTTATCATGCTAGGTTGTAATGTGTTATCATGCTAGGTTGTGTTATCATGCTAGGTTGTAATGTGTTATCATGCTAGGTTGTAATGTGTTATCATGCTAGGTTATAATGTGTTATCCTGCTAGGTTGTAATGTGTTATCCTGCTAGGTTGTAATGTGTTATCCTGCTAGGTTGTAATGTGTTATCATGCTAGGTTGTAATGTGTTGTCATGCTAGGTTGTAATGTGTTATCATGCTAGGTTGTAATGTGTTATCATGCTAGGTTGTAATGTGTTATCATGCTAGGTTGTAATGTGTTATGTGTTATCCTGCTAGGTTGTAATGTGTTATCATGCTAGGTTATAATGTGTTATCATGCTAGGTTGTAATGTGTTATCCTGCTAGGTTATAATGTGTTATCATGCTAGGTTGTAATGTGTTATCATGCTAGGTTGTAATGTGTTATCCTGCTAGGTTGTAATGTGTTATCCTGCTAGGTTGTAATGTGTTATCATGCTAGGTTGTAATGTGTTATCATGCTAGGTTGTAATGTGTTATCATGCTAGGTTGTAATGTGTTATCATGCTAGGTTATAATGTGTTGTAATGTGTTATCATGCTAGGTTGTAATGTGTTATCATGCTAGGTTGTAATGTGTTATCATGTGTTATCCTGCTAGGTTGTAATGTGTTATCATGCTAGGTTATAATGTGTTATCCTGCTAGGTTGTAATGTGTTATCATGCTAGGTTGTAATGTGTTATCCTGCTAGGTTGTAATGTGTTATCATGCTAGGTTGTAATGTGTTATCCTGCTAGGTTGTAATGTGTTATCCTGCTAGGTTGTAAGTGTTGTAATGTGTTATCATGCTAGGTTATAATGTGTTATCATGCTAGGTTGTAATGTGTTGTAATGTGTTATCCTGCTAGGTTGTAATGTGTTATCCTGCTAGGTTGTAATGTGTTATCCTGCTAGGTTGTAATGTGTTATCCTGCTAGGTTGTAATGTGTTATCCTGCTAGGTTATAATGTGTTATCCTGCTAGGTTGTAATGTGTTATCCTGCTAGGTTGTAATGTGTTATCATGCTAGGTTGTAATGTGTTGTAATGTGTTATCATGCTAGGTTGTAATGTGTTATCATGCTAGGTTGTAATGTGTTATCCTGCTAGGTTATAATGTGTTATCATGCTAGGTTGTAATGTGTTATCATGCTAGGTTGTAATGTGTTATCCTGCTAGGTTATAATGTGTTATCATGCTAGGTTGTAATGTGTTATCATGCTAGGTTGTAATGTGTTATCATGCTAGGTTGTAATGTGTTATCATGCTAGGTTGTAATGTGTTATCATGCTAGGTTGTAATGTGTTATCATGCTAGGTTGTAATGTGTTATCATGCTAGGTTATAATGTGTTATCATGCTAGGTTGTAATGTGTTATCATGCTAGGTTGTAATGTGTTATCATGCTAGGTTGTAATGTGTTATCATGCTAGGTTGTAATGTGTTATCCTGCTAGGTTGTAATGTGTTATCATGCTAGGTTATGTGTTATCCTGCTAGGTTTAATGTGTGTTATCCTGCTAGGTTGTAATGTGTTATCCTGCTAGGTTGTAATGTGTTGTAATGTGTTATCCTGCTAGGTTGTAATGTGTTATCATGCTAGGTTGTAATGTGTTATCATGCTAGGTTGTAATGTGTTATCATGCTAGGTTGTAATGTGTTATCATGCTAGGTTGTAATGTGTTATCCTGCTAGGTTGTAATGTGTTATCCTGCTAGGTTGTAATGTGTTATCCTGCTAGGTTGTAATGTGTTATCATGCTAGGTTGTAATGTGTTATCCTGCTAGGTTGTAATGTGTTATCATGCTAGGTTGTAATGTGTTATCATGCTAGGTTGTAATGTGTTATCATGCTAGGTTGTAATGTGTTGTAATGTGTTATCATGCTAGGTTGTAATGTGTTGTAATGTGTTATCATGCTAGGTTGTAATGTGTTGTAATGTGTTATCATGCTAGGTTGTAATGTGTTGTAATGTGTTATCCTGCTAGGTTGTAATGTGTTATCATGCTAGGTTGTAATGTGTTATCATGCTAGGTTGTAATGTGTTATCCTGCTAGGTTGTAATGTGTTATCCTGCTAGGTTGTAATGTGTTATCATGCTAGGTTGTAATGTGTTGTAATGTGTTATCATGCTAGGTTGTAATGTGTTATCCTGCTAGGTTGTAATGTGTTATCATGCTAGGTTGTAATGTGTTATCATGCTAGGTTGTAATGTGTTGTAATGTGTTATCATGCTAGGTTGTAATGTGTTGTAATGTGTTATCATGCTAGGTTGTAATGTGTTGTAATGTGTTATCATGCTAGGTTGTAATGTGTTATCCTGCTAGGTTGTAATGTGTTATCCATGCTAGGTTGTAATGTGTTATCCTGCTAGGTTGTAATGTGTTATCCTGCTAGGTTGTAATGTGTTATCATGCTAGGTTGTAATGTGTTATGCTAGGTTGTAATGTGTTATCCTGCTAGGTTGTAATGTGTTGTAATGTGTTATCATGCTAGGTTGTAATGTGTTATCATGCTAGGGTAATGTGTTAATGTAGGTTGTAATGTGTTATAATGCTAGGTTGTAATGTGTTATCATGCTAGGTTGTAATGTGTTATCCTGCTAGGTTGTAATGTGTTATAATGTGTTATCCTGCTAGGTTGTAATGTGTTATCCTGCTAGGTTGTAATGTGTTATCATGCTAGGTTGTAATGTGTTATCCTGCTAGGTTGTAATGTGTTATAATGTGTTATCCTGCTAGGTTGTAATGTGTTATCCTGCTAGGTTGTAATGTGTTATCCTGCTAGGTTGTAATGTGTTATCATGCTAGGTTGTAATGTGTTATCATGCTAGGTTGTAATGTGTTATCATGCTAGGTTGTAATGTGTTATCATGCTAGGTTGTAATGTGTTATCATGCTAGGTTGTAATGTGTTATCATGCTAGGTTGTAATGTGTTATCATGCTAGGTTATAATGTGTTATCATGCTAGGTTGTAATGTGTTATCCTGCTAGGTTGTAATGTGTTATCATGCTAGGTTGTAATGTGTTATCCTGCTAGGTTGTAATGTGTTATCCTGCTAGGTTGTAATGTGTTATCATGCTAGGTTGTAATGTGTTATCATGCTAGGTTGTAATGTGTTATCCTGCTAGGTTGTAATGTGTTATCCTGCTAGGTTGTAATGTGTTATCATGCTAGGTTGTAATGTGTTATCCTGCTAGGTTGTAATGTGTTATCCTGCTATCAGCTAGGTTGTAATGTGTTATCATGCTAGGTTGTAATGTGTTATCATGCTAGGTTGTAGGTTGTAATGTGTTATCATGCTAGGTTGTAATGTGTTAGGTTGTAATGTGTTATCATGCTAGGTTGTAATGTGTTATCCTGCTAGGTTGTAATGTGTTATCCTGCTAGGTTGTAATGTGTAATGCTAGGTTGTAATGTGTTATCATGCTAGGTTGTAATGTGTTATCATGCTAGGTTGTAATGTGTTGTAATGTGTTATCATGCTAGGTTGTAATGTGTTATAATGTGTTATCATGCTAGGTTGTAATGTGTTATCCTGCTAGGTTGTAATGTGTTATAATGTGTTATCCTGCTAGGTTGTAATGTGTTATCCTGCTAGGTTGTAATGTGTTATCATGCTAGGTTGTAATGTGTTATCCTGCTAGGTTGTTGTAATGTGTTATCCTGCTAGGTTGTAATGTGTTATCCTGCTAGGTTGTAATGGTTATAGGTTGTAATGTGTTATCATGCTAGGGTTGTAATGTGTTATCATGCTAGGTTGTAATGTGTTAATAGGTTGTAATGTGTTATCATGCTAGGTTGTAATGTGTTATCATGCTAGGTTGTAATGTGTTATCATGCTAGGTTGTAATGTGTTATCATGCTAGGTTGTAATGTGTTATCATGCTAGGTTGTAATGTGTTATCATGCTAGGTTGTAATGTGTTGTAATGTGTTATCATGCTAGGTTGTAATGTGTTATCATGCTAGGTTGTAATGTGTTATCCTGCTAGGTTGTAATGTGTTATCCTGCTAGGTTGTAATGTGTTATCATGCTAGGTTGTAATGTGTTATCATGCTAGGTTGTAATGTGTTATCCTGCTAGGTTGTAATGTGTTATCATGCTAGGTTGTAATGTGTTATCATGCTAGGTTGTAATGTGTTATCCTGCTAGGTTGTAATGTGTTATCATGCTAGGTTGTAATGTGTTATCATGCTAGGTTAGGTTGTAATGTGTTATCATGCTAGGTTATAATGTGTTATCATGCTAGGTTGTAATGTGTTATCCTGCTAGGTTGTAATGTGTTATCATGCTAGGTTGTAATGTGTTGTAATGTGTTATCCTGCTAGGTTGTAATGTGTTATCCTGCTAGGTTGTAATGTGTTGTAATGTGTTATCATGCTAGGTTGTAATGTGTTATCCTGCTAGGTTGTAATGTGTTATCCTGCTAGGTTGTAATGTGTTATCATGCTAGGTTGTAATGTGTTGTAATGTGTTATCATGCTAGGTTGTAATGTGTTATCATGCTAGGTTGTAATGTGTTATCATGCTAGGTTGTAATGTGTTATCATGCTAGGTTGTAATGTGTTATCATGCTAGGTTGTAATGTGTTGTAATGTGTTATCCTGCTAGGTTGTAATGTGTTATGCTAGGTTGTAATGTGTTATCCTGCTAGGTTGTAATGTGTGTTATCATGCTAGGTTGTAATGTGTTATCATGCTAGGTTGTAATGTGTTGTAATGTGTTATCATGCTAGGTTGTAATGTGTTATCATGCTAGGTTGTAATGTGTTATCATGCTAGGTTGTAATGTGTTATCATGCTAGGTTGTAATGTGTTATCATGCTAGGTTGTAATGTGTTATCATGCTAGGTTGTAATGTGTTATCATGCTAGGTTGTAATGTGTTATCATGCTAGGTTGTAATGTGTTATCATGCTAGGTTGTAATGTGTTATCATGCTAGGTTGTAATGTGTTGTAATGTGTTATCATGCTAGGTTGTAATGTGTTATCATGCTAGGTTGTAATGTGTTATCATGCTAGGTTGTAATGTGTTATCATGCTAGGTTGTAATGTGTTATCATGCTAGGTTGTAATGTGTTATATCTAGGTTGTAATGTGTTATGCTAGGTTGTAATGTGTTATCCTGCTAGGTTGTAATGTGTTATTGTTAATGTGTTATCATGCTAGGTTGTAATGTGTTATCATGCTAGGTTGTAATGTGTTATCATGCTAGGTTGTAATGTGTTATCATGCTAGGTTGTAATGTGTTATCCTGCTAGGTTGTAATGTGTTATCCTGCTAGGTTGTAATGTGTTATCCTGCTAGGTTGTAATGTGTTATCCATGCTAGGTTGTAATGTGTTATCTAGGTTGTAATGTGTTATCATGCTAGGTTGTAATGTGTTATCATGCTAGGTTGTAATGTGTTATCATGCTAGGTTGTAATGTGTTATCATGCTAGGTTGTAATGTGTTGTCATGCTAGGTTGTAATGTGTTATCATGCTAGGTTGTAATGTGTTATCATGCTAGGTTGTAATGTGTTATCCTGCTAGGTTGTAATGTGTTATCCTGCTAGGTTGTAATGTGTTATCATGCTAGGTTGTAATGTGTTATCATGCTAGGTTGTAATGTGTTATCCTGCTAGGTTGTAATGTGTTATGTGTTATCCTGCTAGGTTGTAATGTGTTATGTGTTATCCTGCTAGGTTGTAATGTGTTATCATGCTAGGTTGTAATGTGTTATCTAGGTTGTAATGTGTTATCATGCTAGGTTGTAATAATGTGTTGTATGTCATGCTAGGTTGTAATGTGTTATCATGCTAGGTTGTAATGTGTTATCCTGCTAGGTTGTAATGTGTTATCATGCTAGGTTGTAATGTGTTATCATGCTAGGTTGTAATGTGTTATCATGGTTGTAATGTGTTATCATGCTAGGTTGTAATGTGTTATCATGCTAGGTTGTAATGTGTTATCATGCTAGGTTGTAATGTGTTGTAATAATGTGTTATCCTGCTAGGTTGTAATGTGTTATCCTGCTAGGTTGTAATGTGTTATCCTGCTAGGTTGTAATGTGTTATCCTGCTAGGTTGTAATGTGTTATCATGCTATGGTTGTAATGTGTTATCATGCTAGGTTGTAATGTGTTATCCTGCTAGGTTGTAATGTGTTATCATGCTAGGTTGTAATGTGTTATCATGCTAGGTTGTAATGTGTTATAATGTGTTATCCTGCTAGGTTGTTGTAATGTTGTAATGTGTTATCATGCTAGGTTGTAATGTGTTATCATGCTAGGTTGTAATGTGTTATCATGCTAGGTTGTAATGCTAGGTTGTAATGTGTTATCCTGCTAGGTTGTAATGTGTTATCATGCTAGGTTGTAAGTTGTTGTTATCATGCTAGGTTGTAATGTGTTATCCTGCTAGGTTGTAATGTGTTATCCTGCTAGGTTGTTAATGTAGGTTGTAATGTGTTATCATGCTAGGTTGTAATGTGTTATCATGCTAGGTTGTAATGTGTTATCATGCTAGGTTGTTGTAATGTGTTGTAATGTGTTATCCTGCTAGGTTGTAATGTGTTATCCTGCTAGGTTGTAATGTGTTATCCTGCTAGGTTGTAATGTGTTATCCTGCTAGGTTGTAATGTGTTATCATGCTAGGTTGTAATGTGTGCTAGGTTGTAATGTGTTATGTGTTATCAATGTGTTATCATGCTAGGTTGTAATGTGTTATCCTGCTAGGTTGTAATGTGTTATCCTGCTAGGTTGTAATGTAATGTGTTATCATGCTAGGTTGTAATGTGTTATCATGCTAGGTTGCTAATGTGTTGTAATGTGTTATCATGCTAGGTTGTAATGTGTTATCATGCTAGGTTGTAATGTGTTATCCTGCTAGGTTGTATGGTTGTAATGTGTTATCATGCTAGGTTGTAATGTGTTATCATGCTAGGTTGTAATTGTTAATGTAGGTTGTAATGTGTTATCATGCTAGGTTGTAATGTGTTATCCTGCTAGGTTGTAATGTGTTATCCTGTAATGTGTTATCCTGCTAGGTTGTAATGTGTTATCATGCTAGGTTGTAATGTGTTATCCTGCTAGGTTGTAATGTGTTATAATGTGTTATCCTGCTAGGTTGTAATGTGTTATCCTGCTAGGTTGTAATGTGTTATCCTGCTAGGTTATAATGTTGTAATGTGTTATCCTGCTAGGTTGTAATGTGTTATCCTGCTAGGTTGTAATGTGTTATCATGCTAGGTTGTAATGTGTTATCATGCTAGGTTGTAATGTGTTATGGTTGTAATGTGTTATCATGCTAGGTTGTAATGTGTTATCATGCTAGGTTGTAATGTGTTAATGTGTTATCCTGCTAGGTTGTAATGTGTTATCATGCTAGGTTGTAATGTGTTATCATGCTAGGTTGTAATGTGTTATCATTGTAATGTGTTATCCTGCTAGGTTGTAATGCTAGGTTGTAATGTGTTATCCTGCTAGGTTGTAATGTGTTATCCATGCTAGGTTGTAATGTGTTATCATGCTAGGTTGTGTTATCATGCTAGGTTGTAATGTGTTGTAATGTGTTATCCTGCTAGGTTGTAATGTGTTATCCTGCTAGGTTGTAATGTGTTATCCTGCTAGGTTGTAATGTGTTATCATGCTAGGTTGTTAATGTGTTGTAATGTGTAATGTGTGTATCCTGCTAGGTTGTAATGTGTTATCATGCTAGGTTGTAATGTGTTATCATGCTAATGCTAGGTTGTAATGTGTTATCATGCTAGGTTGTAATGTGTTGTAATGTGTTATCATGCTAGGTTGTAATGTGTTATCCTGCTAGGTTGTAATGTGTTATCATGCTAGGTTGTAATGTGTTATCCTGCTAGGTTGTAATGTGTTATCCTGCTAGGTTGTAATGTGTTGTAATGTGTTATCATGCTAGGTTGTAATGTGTTATCATGCTAGGTTGTAATGTGTTATCATGCTAGGTTGTAATGTGTTATCCTGCTAGGTTGTAATGTGTTGTAATGTGTTATCCTGCTAGGTTGTAATGTGTTATCATGCTAGGTTGTAATGTGTTATCATGCTAGGTTGTAATGTGTTATCATGCTAGGTTGTAATGTGTTATCATGCTAGGTTGTAATGTGTTATCATGCTAGGTTGTAATGTGTTGTAATGTGTTATCCTGCTAGGTTGTAATGTGTTATCCTGCTAGGTTGTAATGTGTTATCCTGCTAGGTTGTAATGTGTTATCCTGCTAGGTTGTAATGTGTTATCCTGCTAGGTTGGGGCTTTCTTTCTACTTACACCTCTGGGTTGTCTGGATGAGGTCTGTAAACCAGTCTTTCATCCACTGACACCAGATTGGTTAGAGTTATCTGCGGGACGAAGAAGAAGAAGACAATAATTTGTATGAAACGTTCATGAAGATACCAACAACAACAGAAACCTGATTATACAAGAGAAGGGGACCGCTCACATTAGTTGAATAAAGAGAAGGGGACCGCTCACATTAGTTGAATAAAGAGAAGGGGACCGCTCACATTAGTTGAATAAAGAGAAGGGGACCGCTCACATTAGTTGAATAAAGAGAAGGGGACCGCTCACATTAGTTGAATAAAGAGAAGGGGACCGCTCACATTAGTTGAATAAAGAGAAGGGGACCGCTCACATTAGTTGAATAAAGAGAAGGGGACCGCTCACATTAGTTGAATAAAGAGAAGGGGACCGCTCACATTAGTTGAATAAAGAGAAGGGGACCGCTCACATTAGTTGAATAAAGAGAAGGGGACCGCTCACATTAGTTGAATAAAGAGAAGGGGACCGCTCACATTAGTTGAATAAAGAGAAGGGGACCGCTCACATTAGTTGAATAAAGAGAAGGGGACCGCTCACATTAGTTGAATAAAGAGAAGGGGACCGCTCACATTAGTTGAATAAAGAGAAGGGGACCGCTCACATTAGTTGAATAAAGAGAAGGGGACCGCTCACATTAGTTGAATAAAGAGAAGGGGACCGCTCACATTAGTTGAATAAAGAGAAGGGGACCGCTCACATTAGTTGAATAAAGAGAAGGGGACCGCTCACATTAGTTGAATAAAGAGAAGGGGACCGCTCACATTAGTTGAATAAAGAGAAGGGGACCGCTCACATTAGTTGAATAAAGAGAAGGGGACCGCTCACATTAGTTGAATAAAGAGAAGGGGACTAAACCAGTCTTTCATCCACTGACACCAGATTGGTTAGAGTTATCTGCTCACATTAGTTGAATAAAGAGAAGGGGACCGCTCACATTAGTTGAATAAAGAGAAGGGGACCGCTCACATTAGTTGAATAAAGAGAAGGGGACCGCTCACATTAGTTGAATAAAGCTCCATCTTTTTCTCCTCGGGATCCACGATGGAATGCTCCTTGACGTACGTCCGGGTATGACTGGTCCCCAAGATCTACAAGAGAAGCATTCAGGTCAGTCTATATATACACACACACTCTAGAAGCATTCAGGTCAGTCTATATATACACACACACTCTAGAAACATTCAGGTCAGTCTATATATACACACACACTCTAGAAGCATTCAGGTCAGTCTATATATACACACACTCTAGAAACATTCAGGTCAGTCTATATATATATACACACACTCTAGAAACATTCAGGTCAGTCTATATATATACACACACTCTAGAAACATTCAGGTCAGTCTATATATATACACACACTCTAGAAACATTCAGGTCAGTATATATATACACACACTCTAGAAACATTCAGGTCAGTCTATATATATACACACACACTCTAGAAGCATTCAGGTCAGTCTATATATATACACACACACTCTAGAAACATTCAGGTCAGTCTATATATACACACACACTCTAGAAACATTCAGGTCAGTCTATATATACACACACACTCTAGAAGCATTCAGGTCAGTCTATATATACACACACACTCCAGAAACATTCAGGTCAGTCTATACACACACACTCTAGAAGCATTCAGGTCAGTCTAAATACACACACTCTAGAAGCATTCAGGTCAGTCTATACACACACACACACTCTAGAAGCATTCAGGTCAGTCTATATATACACACACTCTATAAGCATTCAGGTCAGTCTATATATACACACACTCTAGAAGCATTCAGGTCAGTCTATATATACACACACTCTAGAAGCATTCAGGTCAGTCTATATATACACACACTCTAGAAACATTCAGGTCAGTCTATATACACACACACTCTAGAAACATTCAGGTCAGTCTATACACACACTCTAGAAGCATTCAGGTCAGTCTATATATACACACACACTCTAGAAGCATTCAGGTCAGTCTATATATACACACACTCTAGAAGCATTCAGGTCAGTCTATATATACACACACACTCTAGAAACATTCAGGTCAGTCTATATATATATACACACACTCTAGAAACATTCAGGTCAGTCTATATATATACACACACTCTAGAAACATTCAGGTCAGTCTATATATACACACACACTCTAGAAACATTCAGGTCAGTCTATATATATACACACACACTCTAGAAGCATTCAGGTCAGTCTATATATATACACACACTAGAAACATTCAGGTCAGTCTATATATACACACACACTAGAAACATTCAGGTCAGTCTATATATACACACACACTCTAGAAACATTCAGGTCAGTCTATATATACACACACACACTCTAGAAGCATTCAGGTCAGTCTATATATACACACACTACCGTTCAAAAGTTTGGGGTCACTTAGAAAAGCCCTTGTTTTTGAAAGAAAAGCAAAATTTTGGGGGTTTTTGTTGTCCATTTAAAATAACATCAAATTGATCAGAAATACAGTGTAGACATTGTTAATGTTGTAAATGACTATTGTAGCTGGAAACGGAATATTTATTTTAATGGAATATCTACAACGGCGTACAGAGGCCCATTATCAGCAACCATCACTCCTGTGTTCCAATGGCACGTTGTGTTAGCTAATACAAGCTGTTCATTTTAAAAGGCTAATTGATCATTAGAAAACCCTTTTGCAATTATGTTAGCACAGCTGAAAACTGTTGTCCTGATTTAAAGAAGCAATACAACTGGCCTTCTATAGACTAGTTGAGTATCTGGAGCATCAGCATTTGTGGATTCGATTACAGACTCAAAATGGCCAGAAACAAAGACCTTTCTTCTGAAACTCGTCAGTCTATTCGTGTTCTGAGAAATGAAGGCTATTCCATGCGAGAAATGAAGGCTATTCCATGTGAGAAATGAAGGCTATTCCATGTGAGAAATGAAGGCTATTCCATGTGAGAAATGAAGGCTATTCCATGCGAGAAATTGCCAAGAAGCTGAAGATCTCGTACAACGCTGTGTACGACTCCCTTCACAGAACAGCGCAAACTGGCTCTAACCAGAATAGAAAGAGGAGTGCGAGGCCCCGGTGCACAACTGAACAAGAGGACAAGTACATTTGAGTGTCTAGTTTGAGAAGCAAGACGCCTCACAAGTCCTCAACTGGCAGCTTCATTAAATAGTACCCTTCAAAACACCAGTCTCAACATCAACAGTGAAGAGGCGACTCCGGGGATGCTGGCCTTCTAGGCAGAGTTGCAAAGAAAACACCAGTCTCACTAGTCAACAGTGAAGAGGGGACTCCGGGGATGCTGGCCTTCTAGGCAGAGTTGCAAAGAAAAAGCCATATCTCAGACTGGCCAATAAAAATTAAATATTCAGATGGGCAAAAGAACACAGACACTGAACAGATGAAGATTGGAAAAAAGTGTTATGGACAGATGAATCTATGTTTGAGGTGTTTGGTTTACAAGAAGAACATTCGTGAGACGCAGAAAATCTGAAAAGATGCTGGAGAAGTGCTTGACGCCATCTGTCTGGGGGAGGCAATGTGATGGTCTGGGGGAGGCAATGTGATGGTCTGGGGGAGGCAATGTAATGGTCTGGGGGAGGCAATGTGATGGTCTGGGGAGGCAATGTGATGGTCTGGGGGAGGCAATGTGATGGTCTGGGGAGGCAATGTAATGGTCTGGGGGAGGCAATGTGATGGTCTGGGGAGGCAATGTGATGGTCTGGGGGAGGCAATGTGATGGTCTGGGGAGGCAATGTGATGGTCTGGGGGAGGCAATGTAATGGTCTGGGGGAGGCAATGTAATGGTCTGGGGGAGGCAATGTGATGGTCTGGGGGAGGCAATGTGATGGTCTGGGGAGGCAATGTGATGGTCTGGGGAGGCAATGTGATGGTCTGGGGGAGGAAATGTGATGGTCTGGTGGAGGCAATGTTATGGCCTGGTGGAGGCAATGTGATGGCCTGGGGAGGCAATGTGATGGCCTGGGGAGGCAATGTGATGGTCTGGGGAGGCAATGTGATGGTCTGGGGGAGGCAATGTGATGGTCTGGGGAGGCAATGTGATGGTCTGGGGGAGGGGATGGCAATGTGATGGTCTGGTGGAGGCAATGCAATGATGGCCTGGGGGAGGCAATGTGATGGCCTGGGGAGGCAATGTGATGGTCTGGTGGAGGCAATGTAATGGTCTGGGGGAGGCAATGTGATGGTCTGGGGGAGGCAATGTGATGGTCTGGGGGAGGCAATGTGATGGTCTGGGATAGGCAATGTGATGGTCTGGGGGAGGCAATGTGATGGTCTGGGGAGGCAATGTAATGGTCTGGGGGAGGCAATGTAATGGTCTGGGGGAGGCAATGTGATGGTCTGGGGGAGGCAATGTGATGGTCTGGTGGAGGCAATGTGATGGTCTGGGGGAGGCAATGTGATGGTCTGGTGGAGGCAATGTGATGGTCTGGGGGTGCTTTGGTGTTGGTAAAGTGGGAGATGTGTACAGGGTAAAAGGGATCTTGAAGAAGGAAAGCTATCACTCCATTTTGCAACGCCATCCACTGTGGACGGAGCTTAATTGGAGCTCATTTACACCTACAACAGGACAATGGCCCAAAGCACAGCTCCAAACTATGCAAGAACTACTTAGGGAAGAAGCAGTCAGCTGGTGTTCTGTCTATAATGGAGTGGCCAGCAGAGTCACCGGGATCTCAACCCTATTGAGCTGTTGTGGGAGCAGCTTGACCGTATGGTAACTATGTAGGGAGCCAGCAGTCAGCTGGTATTCTGTCTATAACGGAGTGGCCAGCACAGTCACCGGATCTCAACCCTATTGAGCTGTTGTGGGAGCAGCTTGACCGTATGGTACGTAAGAAGTGCCCATCAAGCCAATCCAACTTGTGGGAGGTGCTTCAGGAATCATGGGGTGAAATCTCTTCAGATCACCTTGACAACTAGAATGCCAAAGATCTGCAAGGATGCAATTGCTGCAAATGGAGGATTCTTTGACGAAAAGCAAAGTTTGAAGGACACAATTATTATTTCAATTAAAAATCATTATTTATAACCTTGTCAACCCATTTCATGTATATTTTTCATGGAAAACAAGGACATTTTTAAGTGACCCTAAACTTTTGAACGGTAGTGTATATACATACATACATACTCAGAGACCAGTTTATAAGGTATAACACCCCGTTCACAGAAATGGTTCGCTCCTACAGACATACATACACAGAGACCAGTTTATAAGGTATAACACCCCGTTCACAGAAATGGTTCGCTCCTACAGACATACATACTCAGAGACCAGTTTATAAGGTATAACACCCCGTTCACAGAAATGGTTCGCTCCTACAGACATACATACACAGAGACCAGTTTATAAGGTATAACACCCCGTTCACAGAAATGGTTCGCTCCTACAGACAGTGAGTCACGTGGGCGTGGCTTGTTTTAGAAAGCTCATTGATCGTCAAGGCATTCAGTTACTGTTTGATCGAACGTTAGAATGGGGCAAAACGAGGGTGAAACAGCTTTGAGCGTGAGGATGATCCGTCGGTGCCAGGCCCACCGGGTGGCAGTCCTCAGAAACAGCGGCATCATGGAGTTTTACAGGCACGACAGTGTTAAGGGATTTACAGAGAATAGAGAGACTAATAAAATACAACCAGTCCTGTGGGTGAAACAGCTCATTGATGAGAGGGTGGCAGTCCTGTGGGTGAAACAGCTCATTGATGAGAGGGTGGCAGTCCTGTGGGTGAAACAGCTCATTGATGAGAGGCTGGCAGTCCTGTGGGTGAAACAGCTCATTGATGAGAGGCTGGCAGTCCTGTGGGTGAAAACAGCTCATTGATGAGAGGGTGGCAGTCCTGTGGGTGAAAACAGCTCATTGATGAGAGGGTGGCAGTCCTGTGGGTGACAACAGCTCATTGATGAGAGGGTGGCAGTCCTGTGGGTGACAACAGCTCATTGATGAGAGGGTGGCAGTCCTGTGGGTGACAACAGCTCATTGATGAGAGGCTGGCAGTCCTGTGGGTGACAAAAGCTCATTGAAGAGAGGCTGGCACCACCCTAGACTGTGTTTGTGCACTGAGCCGAAGCCCAGGTATTAGCTTGGAGAGCTAACCCAAGTGTCCAGGTCTAAGAACAACCTCTGTTTCATTGGCAAGGCACAAACAGACTGTACCAACAGACTGAGAGAGAGAGAGAGAGAGACAGAGACAGAGAGAGAGAGAGAAAGAGAGAGAGACTTACTGACCGCTCGTACGATGCCTGGCAGGCCCCACTCGGTGCTGAGGAGTCTGTGGCTGTGGAGCCGTCCGTCGGTATCCAGGTTCCTGTCCAACACATCCACTCCCACCACATTAGGGTTCATGGGGTTAGGGTACTTCCTCATCGCTGCCTTTATCACCGTCTCCCACGGGTAGCTAGAGAGAGAGAGACAGAGAGAGAGATAGAGAGAGAGAGAGAGAGAGAGAGAGAGAGACAGAGACAGAGAGAGAGAGCGAGAAAGACAGTGAGAGACAGACAGAGAGAGAGACAGAGAGAGAGACAGAGAGAGAGAGAGAGAGAGAGAGAGACAGAGAGGAGGAGGACTGTCAGGGTTCATGGGGTTAGGGTACTTCCTCATCGTTGCCTTTGTCACCTTCTCTAAGTACAGGATAATCAGTCAGGTCACTAAACATGATAACACGGTCCTTTGACACACCACATTGTGAATATGGCCCAATTACTAAAGCAGAATAAATAACAGCCAGGTTACTAAACAAGATGAAATGGTCAATGCAATGTCATAATCATTAGACCTGTAGTTATCTTCAAAATGGGTTGTTTCAATCATTTATGCCATTTAGCAAATGCTATTATCCAAAGCAACTGGCAGTCATGCAGTCATACATGCTACATGCTACATGCTACATATAGATGAGTCCCGGGAATCCAACCCATTATCCTGGCTTTCGAAGTGCCATGTGATACCAACTGAACTCCACAGGACCACCTTGTGGCTCAATTAAGTTTGGTGTTAGAGCATAGTGTGTGATTTTGAATGAACTATCCCTTTAATCATAAACGTTTGGCCACTATCCCTTTAATCATAAACGTTTGGCCGATATCCCTTTAATCATAAATCCCTTTAATCATAAACGATATCCCTTTAATCATAAACGTTTGGCCACTATCCCTTTAATCATAAACGTTTGGCCACTATCCCTTTAATCATAAACGTTTCATAAACGCCACTATCCCTTTAATCATAAACGTTTGGCCACTATCCCTTTAATCATAAACGTTTGGCCGATATCCCTTTAATCATAAACGTTTGGCGATATCCCTTTATCATAAACGTTTGGCGATATCCCTTTAATCATAAACGTTTGGCCACTATCCCTTTAATCATAAACGTTTGGCCGACTATCCCTTTAATCATAAACGTTTGGCCACTATCCCTTTAATCATAAACGTTTGGCCACTATCCCTTTAATCACTATCCCTTTAATCATAAACGTTTGGCCGATATCCCTTTAATCATAAACGTTAATGGCGATATCCCTTTAATCATAAACGTTTATTACTATCCCTTTAATTGGCCGATATCCCTTTAATCATAAACGTTTGGCCACTATCCCTTTAATCATAAACGTTTGGCCACTATCCCTTTAATCATAAACGTTTGGCTACTATCCCTTTAATCATAAACGTTTGGCGATATCCTTTAATATCCGTTTGGCCACTATCCCTTTAATTATAAACGTTTGGCCGATATCCCTTTAATTATAAACGTTTATCCCTTTAATCATATCCCTTTAATCATAAACGTTTGGCCGATATCCTTTAATTATAAACGTTTGGCCGATATCCCTTTAATCATAAACGTTTGGCCGATATCCCGTTTGGCCGATTTAATCATAAACGTTTGGCTACTATCCCTTTAGTCATAAACGTTTGGCTACTCGTTTCACACAACTGACACCTTGTAGAACAACGTGATATTTTATAAAACTGGTGTTGTGCCGAAAATCACCCCCCTGACAGAATTCTCACCCCCCACCCCTTATAATTTCCTTACTTTTGTGGCTAGAGTGAAATACTTTCTATAGAACAAAACTTCACGTTTGGATAGGCAATAAAACCAGAGATCAATAATTAATGTTCAAATGTCAGGTGTTATATTAAAACATAGAGGAGGGAGTAAAATGTTGTCAAGCAATAAACAATTTCAGAAAAACTATGGCTGAATTTATTATCCTACATCACACTTTACAGAAACCCAGCCTAAAAAAAAGCAAACAATGCAGGTGTTGGCTAGGAAAAAATTCTGTCAGGTGGGGAGATTTTGACCAAGATGTTCAAATGTTCATAAATGACCAGCACGAATAATAATAAGGCGGCAGCAGCACAGTCAGGTGGACTGGGGACAGTAAGTCATCCAGGTATCCCTCAGGGCTCATGCTCAATAGAGGGAGAGGGAACCAAGATGTTCAAATGTTCATAAATGACCAGCATGGTTGACAACACCGGGACCTCAATAGTAACACCGTATCCCTCACATGCCCAATGGGAGAGGGAACCGTGTAGGACAACACCGGGACCTCAATAGTAACACCGTATCCCTCACATGCCCAATGGGAGAGGGAACCGTGTAGGACAACACCGGGACCTCAATAGTAACACCGTATCCCTCACATGCCCAATGGGAGAGGGAACCATGTAGGGTCGCTGCTCTGCGCTCATTTCGACAAGCCTCTTAATGTAGACTAACATTTGGAACGATAGAGATTCAAATAATTCAAATAAAAGACCACGGTTGTACAAGCAAGCAACACTGCATTTAACGGTAGCGGTAAACTAGCCTATCGATATGCTCGGTTTAGAGACTCTTGGCCTACTAACCTGAAAACATGTTCTGTACTCCAGATCTTCATCTTTCCGTTTTCTCTGTCTTTCTCCTTATAGGAGAATGTTAGAAATATCGGTTCGTTACAGGCCCATTTTCCACCGGGACATTTCCTCCGTGCCTATCATTGTACGGTGGATCCGGTCCATAGACAACAAGTAGAAACGATCATCACAAATAAAAGGGACTTCAGGTCTATTGTCGTTTCGTTACGACTCAACTAGGCCGGTACGTATAAGGCTATAAAACACTGAGCAAGATATCCACATACACGGTTCATAGCGCACACAGATCGAGGATGGAGAAATGCTCAGGTAGCCTGTGATTTACAACGAAGATCACAACGGAGAGGTCGGTCAAAAAAAAATACCGGTTACATATTCCCTGTCTCCACTACTGCTGCATTCGACTACAGATCTACGCATGCGCACCATCAAACAGTGTCCGTCATCAGTCCAACGAGTCGCACCGGAGAACGGTTTCCAGCTGCAGTGAAAAGGGTTGCGGTCATTATGTTGCCTCTATAACGGATTTCTCTGTTCCGCCGTTATGTTAACTAGTCTTCTATAGGAACATAACCACGGATATAAAACATATATATTAGGGGTTTTGGAAGCCGAAACTGTGGATCTGTTAGATTACATGACCTTGTACTGAATGTCACAATAAAAGGACCGTATATAGCCCAATCTGTCGACACGGTAAGATAACAAGAACCTTCATTCTAATCAAATACTAGTGCGCAGAGTTTCGGTAGATTTGACTTATTTTACTGGATACAATTAGCTAGCTTGCTAGTTTTTCTTTATTTTATGGCTCAAATTATAGGATGGGGGGGGGGGGGAATGGTCGGTGTATGATCAATGAATAGCATATTGCCGTGTTATCACAGTGCCGTGGAGGGCCAGTAGGATACGCTAAGCATCTATATAGCCTATTCTATCCTACTCAAATATCCAGACATAGATTTTTTGTAATATGCCTATTTTAATTGGTCATAATGCTTTATTCCCATCAGATGAAATACGGTTTGGGTTCGTGCAGATGCTGCCTGGTTGCGAGTCAGAAGGGGGGGGGCGTCATATTTAGGCTTCCGTTCAGAGATCATTAAATCACACGGCGTTATCCACGCGCTCTAGGCCAATATACTATATTATTACTACTCTGCTCGCGCACCGTGCAATGACCTGGTTGGATATAAAAACATGTCGAATGTAACATCTAATTGTAGTTTTGAATGAAATAGCATAGGACTACAGATTTGGATTCCGGTTAACGGGCGGTGCGGACAGTCAGACCGAACGGAGTCAAAAAGCTGCTGACATGCTCACGGGTTTTGTGCGTCGCTAGAATAGAGGACCATTCGATTTTCACGTCACGGAGCAGAACAGAACAGCGCAGTGTCGCCCCCCAACATCCCCCCCGTTCCCCGCGGTCTGTCAGGAACCGATAGATATGGATGGAAGTCTATTTGTTTACTTTACATCAGAATGTGCGGAAGGACTGTAGAATAATCTTTTAACTTGTGCTGAGAAATGTTGTTGAATAAGAATAGTCTAAATGAAATGGCTTAATTGACTGAATGAAACCCCGAGTTATTCCATGAAGCTCTACAGCTCCTATTTCATCCCAGTAATACTGTAGACGCTGTCAGAGAGGATGACCTCAACAGATTGGGGGGGGCGTCATATTTAGGCTTCCGTTCAGAGATCATTAAATCACACGGCCTTATCCACGCGCTCTAGGGTGGGGGTGTTCAACACCCCAGGATGTGTTACTGAGCTCTACTGCTGTCTTCTCTCTGTGTCTTTCTACCAGATGAACAGTTAAACACCCCAGGATGTGTTACTGAGCTCTACTGCTGTCTTCTCTCTGTGTCTTTCTACCAGGGGAACAGTTAGACACCCCAGGATGTGTTACTGAGCTCTACTACTGTCTTCTCTTTCTACCAGGGGAACAGTTAAACACCCCAGGATGTGTTACTGAGCTCTACTGCTGTCTTCTCTGTGTCTTTCTACCAGGGGAACAGTTAGACACCCCAGGATGTGTTACTGAGCTCTACTACTGTCTTCTCTGTGTCTTTCTACCAGGGGAACAGTTAAACACCCCAGGATGTGTTACTGAGCTCTACTACTGTCTTCTCTTTCTACCAGGGGAACAGTTAAACACCCCAGGATGTGTTACTGAGCTCTACTACTGTCTTCTCTGTGTGTCTTTCTACCAGGGGAACAGTTAAACACCCCAGGATGTGTTACTGAGCTCTACTACTGTCTTCTCTCTGTGTCTTTCTACCAGGGGAACAGTTAGACACCCCAGGATGTGTTCCTGAGCTCTACTACTGTCTTCTCTGTCTCTTTCTACCAGGGGAACAGTTAGACACCCCAGGATGTGTTACTGAGCTCTACTACTGTCTTCTCTCTGTGTCTTTCTACCAGGGGGGACACCCCAGGATGTGTTACTAGACCCCAGGATGTGTTCTGAGCTCTCTACTGTCTTCTCTGTCTCTTTCTACCAGGGGAACAGTTAGACACCCCAGGATGTGTTCCTGAGCTCTACTACTGTCTTCTCTGTCTCTTTCTACCAGGGGAACAGTTAGACACCCCAGGATGTGTTACTGAGCTCTACTACTGTCTTCTCTCTGTGTCTTTCTACCAGGGGAACAGTTAGACACCCCAGGATGTGTTCCTGAGCTCTACTGCTGTCTTCTCTGTCTCTTTCTACCAGGGGAACAGTTAGACACCCCAGGATGTGTTACTGAGCTCTACTACTGTCTTCTCTCTGTGTCTTTCTACCAGGGGAACAGTTAAACACCCCAGGATGTGTTACTGAGCTCTACTGCTGTCTTCTCTGTGTCTTTCTACCAGGGGAACAGTTAAACACCCCAGGATGTGTTACTGAGCTCTACTGCTGTCTTCGCTGTGTGTCTTTCTACCAGGGGAACAGTTAGACACCCCAGGATGTGTTACTGAGCTCTACTGCTGTCTTCTCTCTGTGTGTCTTTCTACCAGGGGAACAGTTAAACACCCCAGGATGTGTTACTGAGCTCTACTGCTGTCTTCGCTGTGTGTCTTTCTACCAGGGGAACAGTTAGACACCCCAGGATGTGTTACTGAGCTCTACTGCTGTCTTCTCTCTGTGTCTTTCTACCAGGAGAACAGTTAGACACCCCAGGATGTGTTACTGAGCTCTACTGCTGTCTTCTCTGTGTCTTTCTACCAGGGGAACAGTTAGACACCCCAGGATGTGTTACTGAGCTCTACTACTGTCTTCTCTTTCTACCAGGGGAACAGTTAAACACCCCAGGATGTGTTACTGAGCTCTACTGCTGTCTTCTCTGTGTCTTTCTACCAGGGGAACAGTTAGACACCCCAGGATGTGTTACTGAGCTCTACTGCTGTCTTCTCTGTGTCTTTCTACCAGGGGAACAGTTAGACACCCCAGGATGTGTTACTGAGCTCTACTGCTGTCTTCTCTGTGTCTTTCTACCAGGGGAACAGTTAGACACCCCAGGATGTGTTACTGAGCTCTACTGCTGTCTTCTCTCTGTGTCTTTCTACCAGGGGAACAGTTCAACACCCCAGGATGTGTTACTGAGCTCTACTGCCGTCTTCTCTCTGTGTGTCTTTCTACCAGGGGAACAGTTAAACACCCCAGGATGTGTTACTGAGCTCTACTGCTGTCTTCTCTCTGTGTCTTTCTACCAGGGGAACAGTTAGACACCCCAGGATGTGTTACTGAGCTCTACTGCTGTCTTCTCTGTGTCTTTCTACCAGGGGAACAGTTAGACACCCCAGGATGTGTTACTGAGCTCTACTGCTGTCTTCTCTCTGTGTCTTTCTACCAGGGGAACAGTTAGACACCCCAGGATGTGTTACTGAGCTCTACTGCTGTCTTCTCTATGTGTCTTTCTACCAGGGGAACAGTTAGACACCCCAGGATGTGTTACTGAGCTCTACTACTGTCTTCTCTCTGTGTCTTTCTACCAGGGAAACAGTTAGACACCCCAGGATGTGTTACTGAGCTCTACTGCTGTCTTCTCTCTGTGTCTTTCTACCAGGGGAACAGTTAAACACCCCAGGATGTGTTACTGAGCTCTACTGCTGTCTTCTCTCTGTGTCTTTCTACCAGGGGAACAGTTAAACACCCCAGGATGTGTTACTGAGCTCTACTGCTGTCTTCTCTGTGTCTTTCTACCAGGGGAACAGTTAAACACCCCAGGATGTGTTACTGAGCTCTACTGCTGTCTTCGCTGTGTGTCTTTCTACCAGGGGAACAGTTAGACACCCCAGGATGTGTTACTGAGCTCTACTGCTGTCTTCTCTCTGTGTCTTTCTACCAGGGGAACAGTTAGACACCCCAGGATGTGTTACTGAGCTCTACTACTGTCTTCTCTGTGTCTTTCTACCAGGGGAACAGTTAAACACCCCAGGATGTGTTACTGAGCTCTACTACTGTCTTCTCTTTCTACCAGGGGAACAGTTAAACACCCCAGGATGTGTTACTGAGCTCTACTACTGTCTTCTCTGTGTCTTTCTACCAGGGGAACAGTTAAACACCCCAGGATGTGTTACTGAGCTCTACTACTGTCTTCTCTCTGTGTCTTTCTACCAGGGGAACTCAGATACTGGCCTGCAAAGATGGAGCTCACCACACATCTGATAAATGACACCATTAATTTATATAAATGGGCCCTTACCATCGCAGGTAATCCTCACACTCTCACGTATGTGTGTATATCTGTGTCAGTCAGTGCCAGTGTGTGTCAGTCATTGTCTCTCTGTGTGTGTGTGTGTGTGTGTGTATGTGTCATTCAGTGCCAGTGTGTGTGTCTGTGTCATTCAGTGCCAGTCTGTGTGTGTGTGTGTGTGTGTGTGTGTGTATATGTCTGTGTCAGTCAGTGCCAGTGTGTGTGTGTGTGTGTGTGTCAGTCATTGTGTGTGTGTGTGTGTGTGTGTGTGTGTGTGTGTCATTCAGTGCCAGTGTTTGTGTCAGTCATGTGTGTGTGTGTGTGTGTGTGTGTGTGTGTGTGTGTGTGTGTGTGTGTGTGTGTGTGTGTGTGTCATTCAGTGCCAGTGTTTGTGTCAGTCATTGTCTCTGTGTGTGTGTGTCATTCAGTGTGTGTGTGTCTGTGTCATTCAGTGCCTGTGTGTGTGTAGTGTGTGTGTGTGCGTGTGTGTCAATCATTGAGGTTTCGTCTTGATCTTGATCTTGGTTTGCGAGAATCTCAAACTGAGATGACAAGTCTCTTTCTCTTTCTATACTGAACAGAAATATAAAACGCAACAGGCCACAATTTCAACGATTTTACTGAGTTACAGTTTATAGAAGGAAATCAGTCCCAGCCAATCAGAATGAGTTTTCCCCCAGAAAGGGGCATTATTACAGACAGAAATAGGTGAAGAAGACGGATGTGGAGGTCCTGGGTTGGCGTGGTTACACCTGGTCTGCGGTTGTGTGGCCGGTTGAACGTTCTGTCAAATTCTCTAAAACAACGTTGTAGGCGGCTTATGGTAGAGAGATGAACATTAAATTCTCTGGCAACAAGCTTTGGTGGACATTCCTGTCGTCAGCGTGCCCTCAAAACTTGAGACAGCTGTGTGTCATTGTGTTGGGTGACAAAAACTGCATATTTTAGAGTGGCCTTTTATTGTCCCCCAGCACAAGGTGCACCTGTGTAAAAGATCATGCTGTTTAATCAGCTTCGTGATATGCCACACCTGTCAGGTGGATGGATTATATTGGCAAAGGAGAAATGCTCACTAACAGGGATGGGTACAACATTTCTGCAGAAAATGTGAGATAAATAACGTTTTTTTTTGTGCGTATGGAACATTTTGGTGATTTTTAAAAATTTCAACTCAATGGAACCAACACTTTACATGTTGCGTTTCTATTTTTGTTCAGTGTAGAGAGAAGAAATGTCATGTTTTTTTATATTTCTCACCTTTTATCATGCCAGTAAGTAATACTGAGTATATTGTACTGTCCACCAAGACAAGCGAGTGGAGAAATGGCCCCTGATGGACAACCCCCTCCCTACGCTGGCCATCAGCTCCTCCTATCTGCTGTTCCTGTGGCTGGGGCCCAAGTACATGGAGAACAGAGAACCTTTCCAGCTCCAGAAGCCACTCCTCTTCTATAACTTCAGCATGGTCATCTTCAACTTCTTCATCTGCAAAGAGGTGCTTCATCTTTCATTTCAATCTCATCTCGTCACACAGAAACAAATACTGTGTGTATTTGCTGGTCGGGCCAGTTTCTCCATTTAATCGCTAGAGACTTGAGACTAATTTAAGTCGTCTTTCTTTGTCCTCCAAGAGTTGTTGAATATTTTATTTCACTTTTACCTTTTTTTTTGTTGAGCGTTCATAAAACATTTCAAAGTGTAATTTAGTTTAGACTCCTTAGATTCCCTGTTTCCATTAGTTGAAATCTGTCTGCTCTTAGTTCCACTCCTCTCTCTCTCTGTCTCTCTCCCTCTCTCTATCTCTCTCTCTCTGTCTCTCTCTCTCTCTCTCTCTCTCTCTCTCTCTCTCTCTCTCTCTCTCTCTCTCTCTCTCTCTCTCTCTCTCTCTCTCTGTCTCTCTCTCTCTCTCTGTCTTTGTCTCTCTCTCTCTGTCTCTCTCTCTCTCTCTCTCTCTCTCTCTCTCTCTCTCTCTCTCTCTCTCTCTCTCTCTCTCTCTCTCTCTCTCTCTCTCTCTCTCTCTCTCTCTCTCTCTCTCTCTCTCTCTCTCTCTCTCTCTCTCTCTCTCTCTGTCTCTCTGTCTCTCTGTCTCTCTGTCTCTGTCTCTCTGTCTCTCTGTCTCTCTCTGTCTCTCTGTCTCTCTCTCTCTCGCTGTCTCTCTCTCTCTCTGTCTCTCTCTCTCGCTGTCTCTCTCTCTCTCTCCCTGTCTCTCTCTCTCTTTGTCTCTGTCTGTCTGTCTGTCTGTCTGTCTGTCTGTCTGTCTGTCTGTCTGTCTGTCTGTCTGTCTGTCTGTCTCTGTCTCTCTCTCTGTCTCTCTCTGTCTCTGTCTCTCTCTGTCTCTGTCTCTCTCTGTCTCTCTGTCTCTCTGTCTCTCTCTCTCCTCCCCTCTCTCTCTCCTCCCCTCTCTCTCTCTCCTCCCCTCTCTCTCTCTCTCCTCCCCTCTCTCTGTCTCTCTCTGTCCTCCTCTCTCTCTGTCTCTCTCTCTCTCTCTCTCCTCTCTCCTCCCCTCTCTCTGTCTTTCTGTCTCTCTCTCAATAAAGTGTGTGGTGATCTCTTCTATTCTCAGCTCTTCCTGGCGGCTCGGGCGGCTGGCTACAGCTACATCTGCCAGTCTGTTGACTACTCTGACGACCCCAATGAAGTCCGGGTGAGTTCACCCAGAAACGACCCGGGACCTGGGTTCAATCAGTATTTGAAATAATTTCAAAATCTTTCGTGTGGCTTGATGCAATGGACAGGCATCATATAGAATATTCACAAAATTGCAAACCCCCACTCATCTGGTATTCTAGACAGGATAAAGCAAACCGTAGTATTTAAACCCAGTCGGACGCCTGTATAATCAGTAGTACAGGTATGACCAGTAGTACAGGTGTGACCAGTAGTACAGGTGTGACCAGTAGTACAGGTGTGACCAGTAGTACAGGTGTGACCAGTAGTACAGGTATGACCAGTGGTACAGGAATGACCAGTAGTACAGGTGTGGCCTGTAGTACCATGACCAGTGGTACGGGTGTGACCAGTAGTACAGGTATGACCAATAGTACAGGTATGACCAATAGTACAGGTATGACCAGTAGTACAGGTATGACCAGTAGTACAGGTATGACCAGTAGTACAGGTGTGACATGTAGTACCATGACCAGTAGTACAGGTGTGACCAGTAGTACAGGTATGACCAGTAGTACAGCTATGACCAGTAGTACAGGTGTGACCTGTAGTACCATGACCAGTAGTACAGGTGTGACCAGTAGTACAGGTGTGACCTGTAGTACAGGTATGACCAGTAGTACAGGTATGACCAGTAGTACAGGTATGACCAATAGTACAGGTATGACCAGTAGTACAGGTGTGACCTGTAGTACAGGTGTGACCTGTAGTACCATGACCAGTAGTACAGGTGTGACCAGTAGTACAGGTATGACCAGTAGTACAGGTGTGACCTGTAGTACAGGTATGACCACTAGTACAGGTATGACCAGTAGTACAGGTGTGACCTGTAGTACCATGACCAGTAGTACAGGTGTGACCAGTAGTACAGGTGTGACCAGTGGTACAGGTGTGACCAGTGGTACAGGTGTGACCTGTAGTACAGGTATGACCTGTAGTACAGGTATGACCAGTAGTACAGGTGTGACCTGGAGTACCATGACCAGTGGTACAGGTGTGACCAGTAGTACAGGTATGACCAGTAGTACAGGTGTGACCTGTAGTACAGGTGTGACCTGTAGTACCATGACCAGTAGTACAGGTGTGACCAGTAGTACAGTAGTGACCAGTGGTACAGGTGTGACCAGTAGTACAGGTATGACCAATAGTACAGGTATGACCAGTAGTACAGGTATGACCAGTAACTGGGAGATGCTGGCTGGCCTTGATCTTTGCAGCGACTGGGATCATGAAATTAGACACCCGCTCTCTCTTTCCCTCACCTCTGGGAGACGTGAAGAAACACGATCAGGCTTTTATTCATCTGATCAAACCCTCCTATCAGACAGACGGCGCCAGCAGGGGGGTGGAGTCAGTTTTACCTAGCTACTTCTCCATGACGTCTACACCAGGCAGCATGCCACGTCCACACAGATGAGGGGCAGGGGGGTGGAGTCAGTTTTACCTAGCTACTTCTCCATGACGTCTACACCAGGCAGCATGCCACGTCCACACAGATGAGGGGCAGGGGGGTGGAGTCAGTTTTACCTAGCTACTTCTCCATGACGTCTACACCAGGCAGCATGCCGCGTCCACACAGATGAGGGGCAGGGGGGGTGGAGTCAGTTTTACCTAGCTACTTCTCCATGACGTCTACACCAGGCAGCATGCCGCGTCCACACAGATGAGGGGCAGGGGGGTGGAGTCAGTTTTACCTAGCTACTTCTCCATGACGTCTACACCAGGCAGCATGCCGCGTCCACACAGATGAGGGGCAGGGGGGTGGAGTCAGTTTTACCTAGCTACTTCTCCATGACGTCTACACCAGGCAGCATGCATGCCACGTCCACACAGATGATCCATTATACTGACCAGATACTCAAGTGGCCGCTCTAACAATGACAATAAATGTATTTAAAAAAATGGAAGGCAGTCGGAAGGAGGCAAGATCAAGTGGGACCGATCTAGCCAATGAGAGGGCAGATATACGCGTGAATTACAGGTATAGAGTGTTCTATTCAGATCAATTAAGCCTCATGTATCAAATAAGCCATTACAGTTTTTGTTGATGCCACGTCCACACAGATGAGGGGCAGGGGGGTGGAAAGTTTTCGACACTCTCATTGACCTCCATATAAAAAGTCCTTGCTTGGGGAGGGAACCCCATAAACATTGAGTAAAACCCCCTGCTAGAGGAGACACATTTTGGGCCCGGTTTATCCCTTTCACTTCGACCTCTTCCTCTCTGTCGTCAGCAGCACCATTTTGTGTCCAATTGTTGATGATGAAAGGTCAAAGGTCAGGGATCATATCAGGCTATAGTCTAGTCGACAGATTCTAGCTGACGCATAAAACTGCCCCCCTCTGGAGAGGTCATGACCCCCTTAAGTTATGAAATATAACCTGTCTGGAGATGATAATCCAAATCTTCCTGGATGCTACTAATGTCTCCGTCTACACCAGGCCATGCCCCTGTCCCGCCCCCTGCCCCGCCCCCCGTCCCCTTAAGTTATGAAATATAACCTGTCTGGAGATGATTATCCAAATCTTCCTGGATGCTACTAATGTCTCCGCCCCTGTCCCGCCCCCTGCCCCGCCCCGTCCCGCCCCCTTAAGTTATGAAATATAACCTGTCTGGAGATGATTATCCAAATCTTCCTGGATGCTACTAATGTCTCCGCCCCCCTGCCCCGCCCCCCTGCCCCGCCCCCTACACAGATAGCAGCAGCGTTGTGGTGGTATTTCGTCTCTAAAGGAGTAGAGTACCTGTCTGATGATCCACTGGGTGTTCTTCATCCTGAGGAAGAAGTTTAACACAGGTCAGCTTCCTACGGTGTTCTTCACGTCTACCACCACTGCTCCATGTTCACCCTCTGGTGGATCGGCATCAAGTGGGTCGCTGGCGGACAGTGTGAGTATCCCATCTACCTGTCTGTTTTACTTAACCCTGCAACTTCCTTTGGGTCGCTGGAGGACAGTGTGAGTATCCCATCTACTCGTCTGTTTTACTTAACCCTGCAACTTCCTTTGGGTCGCTGGAGGACAGTGTGAGTATCCCATCTACTCGTCTGTTTTACTTAACCCTGCAACTTCCTTTGGGTCGCTGGAGGACAGTGTGAGTATCCCATCTACCTGTCTGTTTTACTTAACCCTGCAACTTCCTTTGGGTCGCTGGAGGACAGTGTGAGTATCCCATCTACCTGTCTGTTTTACTTAACCCTGCAACTTCCTTTGGGTCGCTGGCGGACAGTGTGAGTATCCCCTCTACCTGTCTGTTTTACTTAACCCTGCAACTTCCTTTGGGTCGCTGGAGGACAGTGTGAGTATCCCCTCTACCTGTCTGTTTTACTTAACCCTGCATCTTCCTTTGGGTCGCTGGAGGACAGTGTGAGTATCCCCTCTACCTGTCTGTTTTACTTAACCCTGCAACTTCCTTTGGGTCGCTGGCGGACAGTGTGAGTATCCCCTCTACTCGTCTGTTTTACTTAACCCAGCAACTTCCTTTGGGTCGCTGGTGGACAGTGTGAGTATCCCATCTACTCGTCTGTTTTACTTAACCCTGCAACTTCCTTTGGGTCGCTGGAGGACAGTGTGAGTATCCCATCTACTCGTCTGTTTTACTTAACCCTGCAACTTCCTTTGGGTCGCTGGAGGACAGTGTGAGTATCCCATCTACTCGTCTGTTTTACTTAACCCAGCAACTTCCTTTGGGTCGCTGGAGGACAGTGTGAGTATCCCCTCTACTCGTCTGTTTTACTTAACCCAGCAACTTCCTTTGGGTCGCTGGCGGACAGTGTGAGTATCCCCTCTACTCGTCTGTTTTACTTAACCCAGCAACTTCCTTTGGGTCGCTGGTGGACAGTGTGAGTATCCCCTCTACTCGTCTGTTTTACTTAACCCTGCAACTTCCTTTGGGTCGCTGGCGGACAGTGTGAGTATCCCCTCTACTTGTCTTCCTTTGGGTCGCTGGAGGACAGTGAGTATCCCCTATCCCCTCTACTTGTCTTCCTTTGGGTCGCTGGCGGACAGTGTGAGTATCCCCTCTACTCGTCTGTTTTACTTAACCCAGCAACTTCCTTTGGGTCGCTGGAGGACAGTGTGAGTATCCCCTCTACTTGTCTTCCTTTGGGTCGCTGGAGGACAGTGTGAGTATCCCCTCTACTTGTCTTCCTTTGGGTCGCTGGCGGACAGTGTGAGTATCCCCTCTACTCGTCTTCCTTTGGGTCGCTGGCGGACAGTGTGAGTATCCCCTCTACTCGTCTTCCTTTGGGTCGCTGGAGGACAGTGTGAGTATCCCCTCTACTCGTCTTCCTTTGGGTCGCTGGAGGACAGTGTGAGTATCCCCTCTACTCGTCTTCCTTTGGGTCGCTGGAGGACAGTTTTTAGAAAAAAGGAATATCTTCTTCTGCGTTGAACTGTAGCCCAATGCAGTAATGTGTTACGTTCCCTTTTATTAGAAATTCATGCGTTATTGGTAATTTGGTAATGGACCTCATCACATTATCTGATGGGTCCCCCCCCTCCTCCTTTGCAGCATTCTTTGGTGCACACATGAACGCAGCCATCCATGTCCTGATGTATCTGTACTATGGGCTGGCCTCCTTTGGACCCAAGATCCAGAAGTACCTGTGGTGGAAGAAGTACCTGACTGTCATCCAGATGGTAAGAGATCCGTTTACAGTAACTTGATTCAGATGGATTTACAGTAAAGTCAGTCTAACTTGATTGAGATGGATTTACAGTAAAGTCAGTCTAACTTGATTGAGATGGATTTACAGTAAAGTCAGTCTAACTTGATTCAGATGGATTTACAGTAAAGTCAGTCTAACTTGATTCAGGTGGATTTACAGTAAAGTCAGTCTAACTTGATTCAGGTGGATTTACAGTAAAGTCAGTCTAACTTGATTCAGTTGGATTTACAGTAAAGTCAGTCATGGCATTATGTCATATCATAACTACTGTTTTGCTGGACTATTCGGTTAGTGAACCTCGAAGGCAGAAGCTGGTCATCTTCTCTACCTGGAGAGATCATGGAAACCAGCTGGTCTTCTTCTCTACCTGGAGAGATCGAGAAAACCAGCTGGTCTTCTTCTCTACCCTGGAGAGATTGAGAAAACCCGCTGGTCTTCTTCTCTACCTGGAGAGATTGAGAAAACCAGCTGGTCTTCTTCTCTACCCTGGAGAGATCATGAAAACCAGCTGGTCTTCTTCTCTACCTGGAGAGATCGAGAAAACCAGCTGGTCTTCTTCTCTACCTGGAGAGATCATGAAAACCAGCTGGTCTTCTTCTCTACCTGGAGAGATCATGAAAACCAGCTGGTCTTCTTCTCTACCCTGGAGAGATCATGAAAACCAGCTGGTCTTCTTCTCTACCTGGAGAGATCGAGAAAACCAGCTGGTCATCTTCTCTACCTGGAGAGATCATGAAAACCAGCTGGTCTTCTTCTCTACCTGGAGAGATCATGAAAACCAGCTGGTCTTCTTCTCTACCTGGAGAGATCATGAAAACCAGCTGGTCTTCTTCTCTACCTGGAGAGATTGAGAAAACCAGCTGGTCTTCTTCTCTACCCTGGAGAGATCGAGAAAACCAGCTGGTCATCTTCTCTACCTGGAGAGATCATGAAAACCAGCTGGTCTTCTTCTCTACCTGGAGAGATCGAGAAAACCAGCTGGTCATCTTCTCTACCTGGAGAGATCATGAAAACCAGCTGGTCTTCTTCTCTACCCTGGAGAGATCATGAAAACCAGCTGGTCTTCTTCTCTACCTGGAGAGATCATGAAAACCAGCTGGTCTTCTTCTCTACCCTGGAGAGATCATGAAAACCAGCTGGTCTTCCTTCTCTACCCTGGAGAGATCATTTTGAAAACCAGCTGGTCTTCTTCTCTACCCTGGAGAGATCATGAAAACCAGCTGGTCATCTTCAAGGTGGAGGTAAAGGAGAGGTCTACCTGGAGAGATGGGGGGCAGGTGGAGGAAAACCAGCTGGTCTTCTTCTCTACCCTGGAGAGATCATGATTGGGGGTGGGGGGGGTGGTGGGGGGGTGGAGGTAAAGGAGAGGTCATCTTCTCTACCTGGAGTGATGGGGGGCAGGTGAAAACCAGAAAGGTTGTGTTTCACCTTCTTCCATCAGATTGCCTTCTACATGTCCACAGTTGAATGGGGTGTGGTACAAGGTGTACAGAGATTCGGGGTGGGGGGGTGGAGAAGAAATCAGACCCCTTTGACTTATTCCACATTTTGTTGTTAAAGGACAATGTTTTTTTCCCGACTCATCAATCTACTCACAATATCTCAGACAGGCTGTCCAAGGGACTGGGAAATCGGGGGGGGGGGGGTGGGGGGTGGGGGGGTGGTGGGGGCAAGGTGGAGGTAAAGGAGAGGTCATCGGGGGTGGAGGGGGGTGGTGGTGGTGGGGGGGCAAGGTGGAGGTAAAGGAGAGGTCATCGGGGGTCGGGGGGGGTGGTGGTGGGGGGCAAGGTGGAGGTAAAGGAGAGGTCATCGGGGTGGGGGGGGTGGGGGGGTGGTGGTGGGGGGCAAGGGGAGGTAAAGGAGAGGTCATGGGGGGGTGGTGGGGGGGGTGGGGGTGGTGGTGGGGGGGCAAGGTGGAGGCAAAGGAGAGGTCATCGGGGGGTGGGGGTGGTGGTGGGGGGCAAGGTGGAGGTAAAGGAGAGGTCATCGGGGGTGGGGGTGGTGGTGGGGGGCAAGGTGGAGGTAAAGGAGAGGTCATCGGGGTGGGGGGGTGGTGGTGGGGGGGCAAGGTGGAGGTAAAGGAGAGGTCATCGGGGGTGGTGGTGGGGGGAATGGAAGGAGAAAGAGGAATGGAAGGGAGGGAAAGGGAGAGGGATTAGACGGAGGGGTGTAGGGCTGAAGGAGGCTGGCACTAACAGGCCTTGCTATTTGATCTTATTAGACCTCCCACATAGCACCCTATTCCCTATACAGCACATGACTTGTAGGTGAAAAAAAACAGGTTTTTAGACATTTTTGAAAATGTATATATATTTTTTAACGGAAATTTGTCACACCTGTATTTGGGGGAGTTTCTCCCATTCGTCTCTGCAGATCCTCTCAAGCTCTTGTCAGGTTGGATGGGGAGCGTTGCTGCACAGCTATTTTCAGGTCTCTCCAAAGATGTTCGATCGGGTTCAAGTCCGGGCTCTGGCTGGGACACTCAAGGACATTCAGAGACTTGTAATAAGCGAAGCCACTCCTGCATTGTCATATCTGTGTGCTTAGGGACGTTGTCCTGTTGGAAGGTGAACCTTCTCCCCAGTCTGAGGTCCTGAGCGCTCTGGAGCAGGTTTTCATCAAGGATCTCTCTGTACTTTGCTCCGTTCATCTTTCCCTCGATCCTGACTAGTCTCCCAGTCCCTGCTGCTGAAAAACATCCCCGCAGGGCAGTTTCACTTAGGGGGTGTACTCACTTTTGTTGCCAGCGGTTTAGACATTAATGGCTGTGTGTTGAGTTATTTTGAGGGGACAACAAATTGACACTGTTATACAAGCTGTACACTCACTACTTTACATTGTAGCAAAGTGTCATTTCTTCAGTGTTGTCACATGAAAAGATAAACTCAAATATTTACAAAACAATGTGAGGGGTGTACTCACTTTTGAGATATACTGTATGTCACTATGGGGTATTGTGTATAGATCGATAAGGAACATATTTTTTAATTTAATACATTTTAGGATAAGGCTGTAACAAAATGTGTAAAAAGTCAAGGGGTCTGAATACTTTCCCAGAAGCCCTGTACATAATAATAATAATAATATAATAAGGTTTCAACTGATCCCTCTGTCTCTACCTCAGGTCCAGTTCCATGTTACTTTCCCAGAAGCCCTGTACATAATAATAATAATATAATAAGGTTTCAACTGATCCCTCTGTCTCTACCTCAGGTCCAGTTCCATGTTACTTTCCCAGAAGGCCCTGTAATATAATAAGGTTTGAACTGATCCCTCCAGTTCCATGTTCTGTCTCTATCCCTCCCTCTGTCTCTCAGGTCCAGTTCCATGTTACTTTCCCAGAAGGCCCTGTAATATAATAAGGTCTGAACTGATCCCTCTGTCTCTACCTCAGGTCCAGTTCCATGTTACTTTCCCAGAAGGCCCTGTAATATAATAAGGTCTGAACTGATCCCTCCCTCTGTCTCTACCTCAGGTCCAGTTCCATGTTACTTTCCCAGAAGGCCCTGTAATATAATAAGGTTTAAACTGATCCCTCCCTCTGTCTCTACCTCAGGTCCAGTTCCATGTTACTTTCCCAGAAGGCCCTGTGATATAATAAGGTTTGAACTGATCCCTCTGTCTCTACCTCAGGTCCAGTTCCATGTTACTTTCCCAGAAGGCCCTGTAATATAATAAGGTCTGAACTGATCCCTCCCTCTGTCTCTACCTCAGGTCCAGTTCCATGTTACTTTCCCAGAAGGCCCTGTAATATAATAAGGTTTGAACTGATCCCTCCCTCTGTCTCTACCTCAGGTCCAGTTCCATGTTACTTTCCCAGAAGGCCCTGTAATATAATAAGGTCTGAACTGATCCTTCTGTCTCTACCTCAGGTCCAGTTCCATGTTACTTTCCCAGAAGGCCCTGTAATATAATAAGGTCTGAACTGATCCCTCCCTCTGTCTCTACCTCAGGTCCAGTTCCATGTTACTTTCACAGAAGGCCCTGTAATATAATAAGGTCTGAACTGATCCTTCTGTCTCTACCTCAGGTCCAGTTCCATGTTACTTTCCCAGAAGGCCCTGTAATATAATAAGGTTTGAACTGATCCCTCTGTCTCTACCTCAGGTCCAGTTCCATGTTACTTTCCCAGAAGGCCCTGTAATATAATAAGGTTTGAACTGATCCCTCCCTCTGTCTCTACCTCAGGTCCAGTTCCATGTTACTTTCCCAGAAGGCCCTGTAATATAATAAGGTCTGAACTGATCCCTCCCTCTGTCTCTACCTCAGGTCCAGTTCCATGTTACTTTCCCAGAAGGCCCTGTAATATAATAAGGTTTGAACTGATCCTTCCCTCTGTCTCTACCTCAGGTCCAGTTCCATGTTACTTTCCCAGAAGGCCCTGTAATATAATAAGGTTTGAACTGATCCCTCCCTCTGTCTCTACCTCAGGTCCAGTTCCATGTTACTTTCCCAGAAGGCCCTGTAATATAATAAGGTCTGAACTGATCCCTCTGTCTCTACCTCAGGTCCAGTTCCATGTTACTTTCCCAGAAGGCCCTGTAATATAATAAGGTCTGAACTGATCCCTCTGTCTCTACCTCAGGTCCAGTTCCATGTTACTTTCCCAGAAGGCCCTGTAATATAATAAGGTTTGAACTGATCCCTCTGTCTCTACCTCAGGTCCAGTTCCATGTTACTTTCCCAGAAGGCCCTGTAATATAATAAGGTTTGAACTGATCCCTCTGTCTCTACCTCAGGTCCAGTTCCATGTTACTTTCCCAGAAGGCCCTGTAATATAATAAGGTTTGAACTGATCCCTCCCTCTGTCTCTACCTCAGGTCCAGTTCCATGTTACTTTCACAGAAGGCCCTGTAATATAATAAGGTCTGAACTGATCCCTCTGTCTCTACCTCAGGTCCAGTTCCATGTTACTTTCCCAGAAGGCCCTGTAATATAATAAGGTCTGAACTGATCCCTCCGTCTCTACCTCAGGTCCAGTTCCATGTTACTTTCCCAGAAGGCCCTGTAATATAATAAGGTCTGAACTGATCCCTCCCTCTGTCTCTACCTCAGGTCCAGTTCCATGGTACTTTCCCAGAAGGCCCTGTAATATAATAAGGTCTGAACTGATCCCTCCCTCTGTCTCTACCTCAGGTCCAGTTCCATGTTACTTTCCCAGAAGGCCCTGTAATATAATAAGGTTTGAACTGATCCCTCTGTCTCTACCTCAGGTCCAGTTCCATGTTACTTTCCCAGAAGGCCCTGTAATATAATAAGGTCTGAACTGATCTCTCTGTCTCTACCTCAGGTCCAGTTCCATGTTACTTTCCCAGAAGGCCCTGTAATATAATAAGGTCTGAACTGATCCCTCCCTCTGTCTCTACCTCAGGTCCAGTTCCATGTTACTTTCCCAGAAGGCCCTGTAATATAATAAGGTTTGAACTGATCCTTCCCTCTGTCTCTACCTCAGGTCCAGTTCCATGTTACTTTCCCAGAAGGCCCTATAATATAATATGTTACTTTCCCAGAAGGCCCTATAATATAATAAGGTCTGAACTGATCCCTCCGTCTCTACCTCAGGTCCAGTTCCATGTTACTTTCCCAGAAGGCCCTGTAATATAATAAGGTTTGAACTGATCCCTCCCTCCGTCTCTACCTCAGGTCCAGTTCCATGTTACTTTCCCAGAAGGCCCTGTAATATAATAAGGTTTGAACTGATCCCTCCCTCTGTCTCTACCTCAGGTCCAGTTCCATGTTACTTTCCCAGAAGGCCCTGTAATATAATAAGGTTTGAACTGATCCCTCCCTCTGTCTCTACCTCAGGTCCAGTTCCATGTTACTTTCCCAGAAGGCCCTGTAATATAATAAGGTCTGAACTGATCCCTCCCTCTGTCTCTACCTCAGGTCCAGTTCCATGTTACTTTCCCAGAAGGCCCTGTAATATAATAAGGTTTGAACTGATCCTTCCCTCTGTCTCTACCTCAGGTCCAGTTCCATGTTACTTTCCCAGAAGGCCCTGTAATATAATAAGGTTTGAACTGATCCCTCCCTCTGTCTCTACCTCAGGTCCAGTTCCATGTTACTTTCCCAGAAGGCCCTGTAATATAATAAGGTCTGAACTGATCCCTCTGTCTCTACCTCAGGTCCAGTTCCATGTTACTTTCACAGAAGGCCCTGTAATATAATAAGGTCTGAACTGATCCCTCTGTCTCTACCTCAGGTCCAGTTCCATGTTACTTTCCCAGAAGGCCCTGTAATATAATAAGGTTTGAACTGATCCCTCTGTCTCTACCTCAGGTCCAGTTCCATGTTACTTTCCCAGAAGGCCCTGTAATATAATAAGGTTTGAACTGATCCCTCTGTCTCTACCTCAGGTCCAGTTCCATGTTACTTTCCCAGAAGGCCCTGTAATATAATAAGGTTTGAACTGATCCCTCTGTCTCTACCTCAGGTCCAGTTCCATGTTACTTTCCCAGAAGGCCCTGTAATATAATAAGGTTTGAACTGATCCCTCCCTCTGTCTCTACCTCAGGTCCAGTTCCATGTTACTTTCACAGAAGGCCCTGTAATATAATAAGGTCTGAACTGATCCCTCTGTCTCTACCTCAGGTCCAGTTCCATGTTACTTTCCCAGAAGGCCCTGTAATATAATAAGGTCTGAACTGATCCCTCCGTCTCTACCTCAGGTCCAGTTCCATGTTACTTTCCCAGAAGGCCCTGTAATATAATAAGGTCTGAACTGATCCCTCCCTCTGTCTCTACCTCAGGTCCAGTTCCATGGTACTTTCCCAGAAGGCCCTGTAATATAATAAGGTTTGAACTGATCCCTCTGTCTCTACCTCAGGTCCAGTTCCATGTTACTTTCCCAGAAGGCCCTGTAATATAATAAGGTCTGAACTGATCTCTCTGTCTCTACCTCAGGTCCAGTTCCATGTTACTTTCCCAGAAGGCCCTGTAATATAATAAGGTCTGAACTGATCCCTCCCTCTGTCTCTACCTCAGGTCCAGTTCCATGTTACTTTCCCAGAAGGCCCTGTAATATAATAAGGTCTGAACTGATCCCTCTGTCTCTACCTCAGGTCCAGTTCCATGTTACTTTCCCAGAAGGCCCTGTAATATAATAAGGTTTGAACTGATCCTTCCCTCTGTCTCTACCTCAGGTCCAGTTCCATGTTACTTTCCCAGAAGGCCCTATAATATAATAAGGTCTGAACTGATCCCTCCGTCTCTACCTCAGGTCCAGTTCCATGTTACTTTCCCAGAAGGCCCTGTAATATAATAAGGTTTGAACTGATCCCTCCCTCCGTCTCTACCTCAGGTCCAGTTCCATGTTACTTTCCCAGAAGGCCCTGTAATATAATAAGGTTTGAACTGATCCCTCCCTCTGTCTCTACCTCAGGTCCAGTTCCATGTTACTTTCCCAGAAGGCCCTGTAATATAATAAGGTCTGAACTGATCCCTCCCTCTGTCTCTACCTCAGGTCCAGTTCCATGTCACCATCGGTCACACTGCTCTGTCCCTCTACATGGACTGTGAGTTTCCCCACTGGATGCACTATGCCCTGATCTGCTACGCCCTCACCTTCATCGCCCTGTTCGGTAACTTCTACTACCAGACGTACCGCCGCACGCCGCGCCAACCCAGGGAGCCCAAGGCCGCCAAGGCTCTGTCTAACAACGGGGTCTCCAACGGGCTGTCCAAGGGACTGGGGAACGGAGCGGGGGTGGGGGTGGTGGTGGTGGGGGCAAGGTGGAGGTAAAGGAGAGGTCATCGGGGGTGGACAACGGGAATGGAAGGAGAAAGAGGAAGGGGAGGGCCAAGAGGGATTAGACGGAGGGGTGTAGGGCTGAAGGAGGCTGGCACTAACAGGCCTTGCTGTTTGATCTTATTAGACCTCCCACATAGCACCCTATTCCCTATACAGCACATGACTTGTAGGTGAAGGTGTGGTAAGAGGCTGGAGTCAATTCCATTTCAATTCAGTCAATTTATGAAGAAAACTGACATACAAAATTACAATTTTCCTCATTGGCTTTTATTGGAATTAGAATTTCTGTTAACTTTCTGCGTTTGGCTGAATTGAAAGGGAAATAACCCTGGTAAGAGGTCGCGACGTCTCCAAGGTGACCGTCATTACAACTAATCCAACGTTCAGTAGTTTCTGGTCTGGAAAACAATAAACAATCAACATGTTCTCTCTCTGTACTGCAGTGTTGAGTTTTGTAGCTAGCTAACCGACTGGTTTGTTGCTAGCTAAGTGACTGGTTTGTAGCTAGCTAGCTAACCGACTGGTTTGTAGCTAGCTAACCGACTGGTTTGTAGCTAGCTAGCTAACCGACTGGTGTATAGCTAGCTAACCCACTGGTTTGTAGCTAGCTAACCCACTCGTTTGTAGCTAGCTGATTCACTGCTGTGTAGCTAGCTAACCCACTGGTAACAGTTACACTGCTATCTAGAGACAGGAACACACCACACACACGTAGTTTAAACATTCAATGTGTACGTATGCCTTTTAAAGAATATGACTTACTCATACTGTCATTTTTGTCCTTTATCCAGATTTGTTGATTCATATTATGTGAGGTAGGCCATTGAATTCTTCAGCCCACTCACACTGTTGCCATAAGCAGAGAGAGAGAGAGAGAGAGATCGGTCAGTTTACATGCCCCATAAATGTTGTAATGGTTTATTTTTATCAATAAGACAGACTCAGCCGTTGGCAATCCTAGCCACATATTGAGATTGCATTAAAAACAATTGGAGCTCTTGAAATGCAAGCTAAGCTTTATCCAATTACAACTTGGCCAGTTAGACTTGTTTACTGTACATGCTAATAAAAAAACATCACTCATTATTATTAGAAGTGACATTCGGTTAGAGACAGTGGGATCTAGAAGAGACAGTGGAATCTAGAAGTGACAGTGGAATCTAGAAGTGACATTCGGTTAGAGACAGTGGGATCTAGAAGAGACAGTGGAATCTAGAAGTGACAGTGGAATCTAGAAGAGACAGTGGAATCTAGAAGAGACAGTGGAATCTAGAAGAGACATTCGGTTAGAGGCAGTGGAATCTAGAAGAGACAGTGGAATCTAGAAGTGACATTCGGTTAGAGACAGCGGAATCTAGAAGAGACATTCGGTTAGAGGCAGCGGAATCTAGAAGCGACATTCGGTTAGAGGCAGTGGAATTTAGAAGTGACATTCGGTTAGAGACAGTGGAATCTAGAAGTGACATTCGGTTAGAGGCAGTGGAATCTAGAAGTGACATTCGGTTAGAGGCAGTGGAATCTAGCAGAGACATTCGGTTAGAGACAGTGGAATTTAGAAGTGACATTCGGTTAGAGACAGTGGAATCTAGAAGTGACATTCGGTTAGAGGCAGTGGAATCTAGAAGTGACATTCGGTTAGAGGCAGTGGAATCTAGAAGTGACATTCGGTTAGAGACAGCGGAATCTAGAAGCGACATTCGGTTAGAGACAGTGGAATCTAGAAGAGACAGTGGAATCTAGAAGCGACATTCGGTTAGAGACAGTGGAATCTAGAAGAGACAGTGGAATCTAGAAGAGACAGTGGAATCTAGATGAGACAGTGGAATCTAGAAGAGACAGTGGAATCTAGAAGAGACATTCGGTTAGAGGCAGTGGAATCTAGAAGCGACATTCGGCTAGAGACAATGGAATCTAGAAGCAACATTCGGTTAGAGACAGTGGAATCTAGAAGAGACATTCGGCTAGAAACAATGGAATCTAGAAGGAACATTCAGTTAGAGGCAGTGGAATCTAGATGAGACAGTGGAATCTAGAAGAGACAATGGAATCTAGAAGAGACATTCGGTTAGAGACAGTGGAATCTAGAAGAGACATTCGGTTAGAGACAGTGGAATCTAGAAAGACATTCAGTTAGAGACAGTGGAATCTAGAAGAGACATTCGGTTAGAGACAGTGGAATCTAGAAGAGACATTCGGTTAGAGACAGTGGAATCTAGAAGAGACATTCGGTTAGAGACAGTGGAATCTAGAAGAGACATTCGGTTAGAGACAGTGGAATCTAGAAGAGACATTCGGTTAGAGACAGTGGAATCTAGAAGAGACATTCAGTTAGAGACAGTGGAATCTAGAAGAGACATTCGGTTAGAGTGGAATTTTGTCCGAAATGTTTCCTTGTTTTTTTATTTCACTGTTCTGTCCTGGTTGCCTCCACATACAATATCACTAGTTGTCTTACTCAGTGAACGTGGAGCTGTTGAGCAGAGCCAAGTAGACATACAGTAACTGTGAAGACGCCGCTAATGGAATATCAGGCAAATCAAACAACTAGTCAACTGGGAGACGCTGTTTAATCAACCAATCAAATCGAATGATCGATTGCTGGATTGATTTGATACGCTGTTTAGGCGATATCAGCTTGTCAATGTGTTTAGTTAGTGTACTGTATATACTGCTACTGAAGGACCGTGTGCTCTACCTAACCGTGACACGTGTAGAGTACAACACCACACAGTCTACTCTAGAGCAGCAAATTCAACCATGGTATCACGTCATGTAATAAGATGTTATATCTTGTTTTTTTTATTGATTTTTATTGTTCCTGTCTTAAATATAAATAGTTGTTTTCTCTTCTTCTTCTGAATGGCAAAGTGCTCGTCTGTGTTTTAGTGTTCATGAAGACTTGTTTTATTTGTATTTTATTGCGTGTTGTATATATTATACGCTGTGTGATTTTGTACATTTTGTGCTTTTTTTGGGGGGGGGGGCGGAAAAGTTCCCAACTGAATGCCATGATGAGCAGATATTTCTCTTGCACGTTCTTTTCAAAATGATCATGACTTGTTTCAAAACTCATAGATACAAATAAACAGAATGCCTGTACATACAATATGTGTTGTCTCTCCTTCAGCCATTTTTAAAAGATATTGTATTGTATGTCTGCGAATGTATTACTGCTCAGGGGACACGAATGGAGGGTGTAAATCCTCACTGCTCTCTGGACCCAAGGTCATGTTGAGGCTTGGTCATTCTGAGTAGAGTGCCTTGTCATTCTTCTGAGTGAACACCAGAGGGCGAAGTGGTCATTCTGAGTAGAGTGCCTTGTCATTCTTCCAAGTGAACACCAGAGGGCATAGTGGTATCTAACCTGTATGTCCACCATGTTTCTATCTCCTATCTAGTCCAGTCCAGTATCTAACCTGTATGTCCACCATGTTTCTATCTCCTATCTAGTCCAGTCCAGTATCTAACCTGTATGTCCACCATGGTTCTTTCTCCTATCTAGTCCAGTCCAGTATCTAACCTGTATGTCCACCATGTTTCTATCTCCTATCTAGTCCAGTCCAGTATCTAACCTGTATGTCCACCATGTTTCTTTCTCCTATCTAGTCCAGTCCAGTATCTAACCTGTATGTCCACCATGTTTCTTTCTCCTATCTAGTCCAGTCCAGTATCTAACCTGTATGTCCACCATGTTTCTTTCTCCTATCTAGTCCAGTCCAGTATCTAACCTGTATGTCCACCATGTTTCTATCTCCTATCTAGTCCAGTCCAGTATCTAACCTGTATGTCCACCATGTTTCTATCTCCTATCTAGTCCAGTCCAGTATCTAACCTGTATGTCCACCATGGTTCTTTCTCCTATCTAGTCCAGTCCAGTCCAGTATCTAACCTGTATGTCCACCATGTTTCTATCTCCTATCTAGTCCAGTCCAGTATCTAACCTGTATGTCCACCATGTTTCTTTCTCCTATCTAGTCCAGTCCAGTATCTAACCTGTATGTCCACCATGTTTCTATCTCCTATCTAGTCCAGTCCAGTATCTAACCTGTATGTCCACCGTGGTTCTATCTCTATCTATCTAGTCCAGTCCAGTATCTAACCTGTATGTCCACCGTGGTTCTATCTCCTATCTATTCCAGTCCAGTATCTAACCTGTATGTCCACCATGGTTCTATCTCCTATCTATTCCAGTCCAGTATCTAACCTGAATGTCCACCATGTTTCTATCTCCTATCTAGTCCAGTCCAGTCCAGTATCTAACCTGTATGTCCACCATGTTTCTATCTCCTATCTAGTCTAGTCCAGTCCAGTATCTAACCTGTATGTCCACCATGTTTCTATCTCCTATCTAGTCCAGTCCAGTATCTAACCTGTATGTCCACCATGTTTCTATCTCCTATCTAGTCCAGTCCAGTCCAGTATCTAACCTGTATGTCCACCATGTTTCTATCTCCTATCTAGTCCAGTCCAGTCCAGTATCTAACCTGTATGTCCACCATGTTTCTATCTAACCCTATCCATGTTTCCAGTCCAGTCCAGTATCTAACCTGTATGTCCACCATGTTTCTATCTCCTATCTAGTCCAGTCCCAGTATCTAACCTGTATGTCCACCATGTTTCTATCTCCTATCTAGTCCAGTCCAGTATCTAACCAGTATCTAACCTGTCTAATGTCCACCATGTTTCTTTCTCCTATCTAGTCCAGTCCAGTATCTAACCTGTATGTCCACCATGTTTCTATCTCCTATCTAGTCCAGTCCAGTCCAGTATCTAACCTGTATGTCCACCATGTTTCTATCTCCTATCTAGTCCAGTCCAGTATCTAACCTGTATGTCCACCATGTTTCTATCTCCTATCTAGTCCAGTCCAGTATCTAACCTGTATGTCCACCATGTTTCTATCTCCTATCTAGTCCAGTCCAGTCCAGTATCTAACCTGTATGTCCACCATGTTTCTTTCTCCTATCTAGTCCAGTCCAGTATCTAACCTGTATGTCCACCATGTTTCTATCTCCTATCTAGTCCAGTCCAGTATCTAACCTGTATGTCCACCATGTTTCTTTCTCCTATCTAGTCAGTCCAGTATCTAACCTGTATGTCCACCATGTTTCTTTCTCCTATCTAGTCCAGTCCAGTATCTAACCTGTATGTCCACCATGTTTCTTTCTCCTATCTAGTCCAGTCCAGTATCTAACCTGTATGTCCACCATGTTTCTATCTCCTATCTAGTCCAGTCCAGTATCTAACCTGTATGTCCACCATGTTTCTATCTCCTATCTAGTCCAGTCCAGTATCTAACCTGTATGTCCACCATGTTTCTATCTCCTATCTAGTCCAGTCCAGTATCTAACCTGTATGTCCACCATGTTTCTATCTAGTCCAGTCCAGTCAGTATCTAACCTGTATGTAGTCCTCCCAGTCCAGTCCAGTATCTAACCTGTATGTCCACCATGTTTCTATCTCCTATCTAGTCCAGTCCAGTCCAGTATGTCTAACCTGTATGTCCTAACCATGTTTCTATCTCCTATCTCCAGTCCAGTCCAGTATCTAACCTGTATGTCCACCATGGTTCTATCTCCTATCTAGTCCAGTCCAGTATCTAACCTGTATGTCCACCATGTTTCTTTCTCCTATCTAGTCCAGTCCAGTATCTAACCTGTATGTCCACCATGTTTCTGTCTCCTATCTAGTCCAGTCCAGTATCTAACCTGTATGTCCACCATGTTTCTATCTCCTATCTAGTCCAGTCCAGTATCTAACCTGTATGTCCACCATGTTTCTATCTCCTATCTAGTCTCCTATCTAGTCCAGTCCAGTATCTAACCTGTATGTCCACCATGTTTCTATCTCCTATCTAGTCCAGTCCAGTATCTAACCTGTATGTCCACCATGTTTCTATCTCCTATCTAGTCCAGTCCAGTATCTAACCTGTATGTCCACCATGTTTCTTTCTCCTATCTAGTCCAGTCCAGTCCAGTATCTAACCTGTATGTCCACCATGTTTCTATCTCCTATCTAGTCCAGTCCAGTATCTAACCTGTATGTCCACCATGTTTCTATCTCCTATCTAGTCCAGTCCAGTATCTAACCTGTATGTCCACCATGTTTCTATCTCCTATCTAGTCCAGTCCAGTATCTAACCTGTATGTCCACCATGTTTCTGTCTCCTATCTAGTCAGTCCAGTCCAGTATCTAACCTGTATGTCCATGTTTCCATGTTTCAGTATCTAACCTGTATGTCCACCATGTTTCTATCTCTAGTCCAGTCCAGTATCTAACCTGTATGTCCACCATGTTTCTATCTCCTATCTAGTAACCAGTCCACCAGTCTATCTAGTATCTAACCTGTATGTCCACCATGTTTCTATCTCCTATCTAGTCCAGTCCAGTATCTAACCTGTATGTCCACCATGTTTCTATCTCCTATCTAGTCCAGTCCAGTATCTAACCTGTATGTCCACCATGTTTCTATCTCCTCAGTATCTAACCTGTATCTGTAACCTGTATGTCCACCATGTCTCCCTATCTAGTCCAGTCCAGTATCTAACCTGTATGTCCACCATGTTTCTATCTCCTATCTAGTCCAGTCCAGTATCTAACCTGTATGTCCACCATGTTTCTATCTCCTATCTAGTCCAGTCCAGTCTGTATGTCCACCAGTATCTAGTCCAGTCCAACTAACCTGTATGTCCACCATGTTTCTATCTCCTATCTAGTCCAGTCCAGTATCTAACCTGTATGTCCACCATGTTTCTATCTCCTATCTAGTCCAGTCCAGTATCTAACCCATGTCCACCATGTTTCTATCTCCTATCTAGTCCAGTCCAGTATCTAACCTGTATGTCCACCATGTTTCTATCTCCTATCTAGTCCAGTCCAGTCCAGTATCTAACCTGTATGTCCACCATGTTTCTATCTCCTATCTAGTCCAGTCCAGTCCAGTATCTAACCTGTATGTCCACCATGTTTCTTTCTCCTATCTAGTCCAGTCCAGTATCTAACCTGTATGTCCACCATGTTTCTTTCTCCTATCTAGTCCAGTCCAGTATCTAACCTGTATGTCCACCATGTTTCTATCTCCTATCTAGTCCAGTCCAGTCCAGTATCTAACCTGTATGTCCACCATGTTTCTATCTCCTATCTAGTCAGTCCCAGTCCAGTATCTAACCTGTATGTCCACCATGTTTCTATCTCCTATCTAGTCCAGTCCAGTATCTAACCTGTATGTCCACCATGTTTCTATCTCCTATCTAGTCCAGTCCAGTATCTAACCTGTATGTCCACCATGTTTCTATCTCTATCTAGTCTAGTCCAGTCCAGTATCTAACCTGTATGTCCACCATGTTTCTATCTCCTATCTAGTCCAGTCCCAGTATCTAACCTGTATGTCCACCATGTTTCTATCTCCTATCTAGTCCAGTCCAGTCCAGTATCTAACCTGTATGTCCACCATGTTTCTTCTCCTATCTAGTCCAGTCCAGTATCTAACCTGTATGTCCACCATGTTTCTTTCTCCTATCTAGTCCAGTCCAGTATCTAACCTGTATGTCCACCATGTTTCTATCTCCTATCTAGTCCAGTCCAGTCCAGTATCTAACCTGTATGTCCACCATGTTTCTATCTCCTATCTAGTCCAGTCCAGTATCTAACCTGTATGTCCACCATGTTTCTTTCTCCTATCTAGTCCAGTCCAGTATCTAACCTGTATGTCCACCATGTTTCTATCTCCTATCTAGTCCAGTCCAGTCCAGTATCTAACCTGTATGTCCACCATGTTTCTATCTCCTATCTAGTCCAGTCCAGTATCTAACCTGTATGTCCACCATGTTTCTATCTCCTATCTAGTCCAGTCCAGTCCAGTATCTAACCTGTATGTCCACCATGTTTCTATCTCCTATCTAGTCCAGTCCAGTATCTAACCTGTATGTCCACCATGTTTCTTTCTCCTATCTAGTCCAGTCCAGTATCTAACCTGTATGTCCACCATGTTTCTTTCTCCTATCTAGTCCAGTCCAGTCCAGTATCTAACCTGTATGTCCACCATGTTTCTTCTCCTATCTAGTCCAGTCCAGTCCAGTATCTAACCTGTATGTCCACCATGTTTCTTTCTCCTATCTAGTCCAGTCCAGTATCTAACCTGTATGTCCACCATGTTTCTATCTCCTATCTAGTCCAGTCCAGTCCAGTATCTAACCTGTATGTCCACCATGTTTCTTTCTCCTATCTAGTCCAGTCCAGTATCTAACCTGTATGTCCACCATGTTTCTATCTCCTATCTAGTCCAGTCCAGTCCAGTATCTAACCTGTATGTCCACCATGTTTCTTTCTCTATCTAGTCCAGTCCAGTCCAGTCCACCATGTTTCTTTAGTATCTAACCTGTATGTCCACCATGTTTCTTTCTCCTATCTAGTCCAGTCCAGTATCTAACCTGTATGTCCACCATGTTTCTATCTCCTATCTAGTCCAGTCCAGTCCAGTATCTAACCTGTATGTCCACCATGTTTCTTTCTCCTATCTAGTCCAGTCCAGTATCTAACCTGTATGTCCACCATGTTTCTTTCTCCTATCTAGTCCAGTCCAGTATCTAACCTGTATGTCCACCATGTTTCTATCTCCTATCTAGTCCAGTCCAGTCCAGTATCTCACCTGTATGTCCACCATGTTTCTTTCTCCTATCTAGTCCAGTCCAGTATCTAACCTGTATGTCCACCATGTTTCTATCTCCTATCTAGTCTAGTCCAGTCCAGTATCTAACCTGTATGTCCACCATGTTTCTTTCTCCTATCTAGTCCAGTCCAGTATCTAACCTGTATGTCCACCATGTTTCTTTCTCCTATCTAGTCCAGTCCAGTATCTAACTTGTATGTCCACCATGTTTCTTTCTCCTATCTAGTCCAGTCCAGTCCAGTATCTAACCTGTATGTCCACCATGTTTCTTTCTCCTATCTAGTCTAGTCCAGTATCTAACCTGTATGTCCACCATGTTTCTGTCTCCTATCTAGTCCAGTCCAGTCTAAGTATCTAACCTAGTCCAGTCCAGTCCAGTATCTGTCCACCATGTTTCTATCTCCTATCTAGTCCAGTCCAGTCTAGTATCTAACCTGTATGTCCACCATGTTTATGTCTCCTATCTAGTCCAGTCCAGTATCTAACCTGTATGTCCACCATGTTTCTATCTCCTATCTAGTCCAGTCCAGTATCTAACCTGTATGTCCACCATGTTTCTTTCTCCTATCTAGTCCAGTCCAGTATCTAACCTGTATGTCCACCATGTTTCTTTCTCCTATCTAGTCCAGTCCAGTATCTAACCTGTATGTCCACCATGTTTCTATCTCCTATCTAGTCCAGTCCAGTCCAGTATCTAACCTGTATGTCCACTATGTTTCTGTCTCCTATCTAGTCCAGTCCAGTATCTAACCTGTATGTCCACCATGTTTCTGTCTCCTATCTAGTCTAGTCCAGTATCTAACCTGTATGTCCACCATGTTTCTGTCTCCTATCTAGTCCAGTCCAGTCTAGTATCTAACCTGTATGTCCACCATGTTTCTATCTCCTATCTAGTCCAGTCCAGTATCTAACCTGTATGTCCACCATGTTTCTTTCTCCTATCTAGTCCAGTCCAGTATCTAACCTGTATGTCCACCATGTTGTTTCTTTCAGTCCAGTATCTCTAGTCCAGTCCAGTATCTAAGTATCTAACCTGTATGTCCACCATGTTTCTATCTCCTATCTAGTCCAGTCCAGTCCAGTATCTCACCTGTATGTCCACCATGTTTCTTTCTCCTATTAGGTCCAGTCCAGTATCTAACCTGTATGTCCACCATGTTTCTATCTCCTATCTAGTCTAGTCCAGTCCAGTATCTAACCTGTATGTCCACCATGTTTCTTTCTCCTATCTAGTCCAGTCTAGTATCTAACCTGTATGTCCACCATGTTTCTTTCTCCTATCTAGTCCAGTCCAGTATCTAACTTGTATGTCCACCATGTTTCTTTCTCCTATCTAGTCCAGTCCAGTCCAGTATCTAACCTGTATGTCCACCATGTTTCTTTCTCCTATCTAGTCTAGTCCAGTATCTAACCTGTATGTCCACCATGTTTCTGTCTCCTATCTAGTCCAGTCCAGTATCTAACCTGTATGTCCACCATGTTTCTATCTCCTATCTAGTCCAGTCCAGTCTAGTATCTAACCTGTATGTCCACCATGTTTCTATCTCCTATCTAGTCCAGTCCAGTCTAGTATCTAACCTGTATGTCCACCATGTTTATGTCTCCTATCTAGTCCAGTCCAGTATCTAACCTGTATGTCCACCATGTTTCTATCTCCTATCTAGTCCAGTCCAGTATCTAACCTGTATGTCCACCATGTTTCTTTCTCCTATCTAGTCCAGTCCAGTATCTAACCTGTATGTCCACCATGTTTCTTTCTCCTATCTAGTCCAGTCCAGTATCTAACCTGTATGTCCACCATGTTTCTATCTCCTATCTAGTCCAGTCCCAGTATCTAACCTGTATGTCTATCTAGTCCACACCATGTTTCTGTCTCCTATCTAGTCCAGTCCAGTATCTAACCTGTATGTCCACCATGTTTCTGTCTCCTATCTAGTCTAGTCCAGTATCTAACCTGTATGTCCACCATGTTTCTGTCTCCTATCTAGTCCAGTCCAGTCTAGTATCTAACCTGTATGTCCACCATGTTTCTATCTCCTATCTAGTCCAGTCCAGTAACCTGTATGTCCACCATGTTTCTATCTCCTATCTAGTCAGTCCAGTATCTAACCTGTATGTCCACCATGTTTCTTTCTCCTATCTAGTCCAGTCCAGTATCTAAGTCCAGTCCATCTAGTCTAACCTGTATGTCCACCATGTTTCTATCTCCTATCTAGTCCAGTCCAGTATCTAACCTGTATGTCCACCATGTTTCTATCTCCTATCTAGTCCAGTCCAGTCCAGTATCTAACCTGTATGTCCACCATGTTTCTATCTCCTATCTAGTCCAGTCCAGTCCAGTATCTAACCTGTATGTCCACCATGTTTCTATCTCCTATCTAGTCCAGTCCAGTATCTAACCTGTATGTCCACCATGGTTCTATCTCCTATCCAGTCCAGTCCAGTATCTAACCTGTATGTCCACCATGTTTCTATCTCCTATCTAGTCCAGTCCAGTCCAGTATCTAACCTGTATGTCCACCATGTTTCTGTTTCTCCTATCTAGTCCAGTCCAGTCCAGTATCTAACCTGTATGTCCACCATGTTTCTATCTCCTATCTAGTCCAGTCCAGTATCTAACCTGTATGTCCACCATGTTTCTATCTCCTATCTAGTCCAGTCCAGTATCTAACCTGTATGTCCACCATGTTTCTTTCTCCTATCTAGTCCAGTCCAGTATCTAACCTGTATGTCCACCATGTTTCTATCTCCTATCTAGTCCAGTCCAGTATCTAACCTGTATGTCCACCATGTTTCTATCTCCTATCTAGTCCAGTCCAGTCCAGTATCTAACCTGTATGTCCACCATGTTTCTATCTCCTATCTAGTCAGTCCAGTCCAGTATCTAACCTGTATGTCCACCATGTTTCTATCTCCTATCTAGTCCAGTCCAGTCCAGTATCTAACCTGTATGTCCACCATGTTTCTATCTCCTATCTAGTCCAGTCCAGTATCTAACCTGTATGTCCACCATGTTTCTATCTCCTATCTAGTCCAGTCCAGTATCTAACCTGTATGTCCACCATGTTTCTATCTCCTATCTAGTCCAGTCCAGTATCTAACCTGTATGTCCACCATGTTTCTATCTCCTATCTAGTCCCAGTCCAGTATCTAACCTGTATGTCCACCATGGTTCTTTCTCCTATCTAGTCCAGTCCAGTCCAGTATCTAACCTGTATGTCCACCATGTTTCTATCTCCTATCTAGTCCAGTCCAGTATCTAACCTGTATGTCCACCATGTTTCTTTCTCCTATCTCCAGTCCAGTCCAGTATCTAACCTGTATGTCCACCATGTTTCTATCTCCTATCTAGTCCAGTCCAGTATCTAACCTGTATGTCCACCATGTTTCTATCTCCTATCTCCAGTCCAGTCCAGTATCTAACCTGTATGTCCACCATGTTTCTATCTCCTATCTAGTCCAGTCCAGTATCTAACCTGTATGTCCACCATGTTTCTATCTCTATCTATCTAGTATCTAACCTGTATGTCCACCATGTTTCATTCCAGTCCAGTATCTAACCTGTATGTCCACCATGTTTCTATCTCCTATCTAGTCTAGTCCAGTCCAGTATCTAACCTGTATGTCCACCATGTTTCTATCTCCTATCTCCAGTATCTAAGTCCAGTCCAGTCCAGTATCTAACCTGTATGTCCACCATGTTTCTATCTCCTATCTAGTCCAGTCCAGTATCTAACCTGTATGTCCACCATGTTTCTATCTCCTATCTAGTCCAGTCCAGTATCTAACCTGTATGTCCACCATGTTTCTTTCTCCTATCTAGTCCAGTCTAGTATCTAACCTGTATGTCCACCATGTTTCTTTCTCCTATCTAGTCCAGTCCAGTATCTAACTTGTATGTCCACCATGTTTCTTTCTCCTATCTAGTCCAGTCCAGTCCAGTATCTAACCTGTATGTCCACCATGTTTCTTTCTCCTATCTAGTCTAGTCCAGTATCTAACCTGTATGTCCACCATGTTTCTGTCTCCTATCTAGTCCAGTCCAGTATCTAACCTGTATGTCCACCATGTTTCTATCTCCTATCTAGTCCAGTCCAGTCTAGTATCTAACCTGTATGTCCACCATGTTTCTATCTCCTATCTAGTCCAGTCCAGTCCAGTATCTAACCTGTATGTCCACCATGTTTCTGTCTCCTATCTAGTCCAGTCCAGTATCTAACCTGTATGTCCACCATGTTTCTTTCTCCTATCTAGTCCAGTCCAGTATCTAACCTGTATGTCCACCATGTTTCTTTCTCCTATCTAGTCCAGTCCAGTATCTAACCTGTATGTCCACCATGTTTCTATCTCCTATCTAGTCCAGTCCAGTCAAGTATCTAACCTGTATGTCCACTATGTTTCTGTCTCCTATCTAGTCCAGTCCAGTATCTAACCTGTATGTCCACCATGTTTCTGTCTCCTATCTAGTCTAGTCCAGTATCTAACCTGTATGTCCACCATGTTTCTGTCTCCTATCTAGTCCAGTCCAGTCTAGTATCTAACCTGTATGTCCACCATGTTTCTATCTCCTATCTAGTCCAGTCCAGTATCTAACCTGTATGTCCACCATGTTTCTTTCTCCTATCTAGTCCAGTCCAGTATCTAACCTGTATGTCCACCATGTTTCTATCTCCTATCTAGTCCAGTCCAGTCCAGTATCTAACCTGTATGTCCACCATGTTTCTATCTCCTATCTAGTCCAGTCCAGTATCTAACCTGTATGTCCACCATGTTTCTATCTCCTATCTAGTCCAGTCCAGTCCAGTATCTAACCTGTATGTCCACCATGTTTCTATCTCCTATCTAGTCCAGTCCAGTATCTAACCTGTATGTCCACCATGTTTCTATCTCCTATCTAGTCCAGTCCAGTCCAGTATCTAACCTGTATGTCCACCATGTTTCTATCTCCTATCTAGTCCAGTCCAGTCCAGTATCTAACCTGTATGTCCACCATGTTTCTATCTCCTATCTAGTCCAGTCCAGTCCAGTATCTAACCTGTATGTCCACCATGTTTCTATCTCCTATCTAGTCCAGTCCAGTATCTAACCTGTATGTCCACCATGTTTCTATCTCCTATCTAGTCCAGTCCAGTATCTAACCTGTATGTCCACCATGTTTCTTTCTCCTATCTAGTCCAGTCCAGTATCTAACCTGTATGTCCACCATGTTTCTGTCTCCTATCTAGTCCAGTCCAGTATCTAACCTGTATGTCCACCATGTTTCTATCTCCTATCTAGTCCAGTCCAGTCCAGTATCTAACCTGTATGTCCACCATGTTTCTATCTCCTATCTAGTCTAGTCCAGTATCTAACCTGTATGTCCACCATGTTTCTATCTCCTATCTAGTCCAGTCCAGTCTAGTATCTAACCTGTATGTCCACCATGTTTCTATCTCCTATCTAGTCTAGTCCAGTATCTAACCTGTATGTCCACCATGTTTCTATCTCCTATCTAGTCCAGTCCAGTATCTAACCTGTATGTCCACCATGTTTCTATCTCCTATCTAGTCCAGTCCAGTATCTAACCTGTATGTCCACCATGTTTCTATCTCCTATCTAGTCCAGTCCAGTATCTAACCTGTATGTCCACCATGGTTCTTTCTCCTATCTAGTCCAGTCCAGTCCAGTATCTAACCTGTATGTCCACCATGTTTCTATCTCCTATCTAGTCCAGTCCAGTATCTAACCTGTATGTCCACCATGTTTCTTTCTCCTATCTAGTCCAGTCCAGTATCTAACCTGTATGTCCACCATGTTTCTATCTCCTATCTAGTCCAGTCCAGTATCTAACCTGTATGTCCACCGTGGTTCTATCTCCTATCTATTCCAGTCCAGTATCTAACCTGTATGTCCACCATGGTTCTATCTCCTATCTATTCCAGTCCAGTATCTAACCTGAATGTCCACCATGTTTCTATCTTTCTATCTCCTATCTCTGTATGTCCACCAGTCCATCTTCCAGTCCAGTATCTAACCTGTATGTCCACCATGTTTCTATCTCCTATCTAGTCCAGTCCAGTATCTAACCTGTATGTCCACCATGTTTCTTTCTCCTATCTAGTCCAGTCCAGTCCAGTATCTAACCTGTATGTCCACCATGTTTCTATCTCTATCTAGTCCAGTCCAGTCCAGTATCTAAGTATCTAACCTGTATGTATGTCCACCATGTTTCTATCTCCTATCTAGTCCAGTCCAGTATCTAACCTGTATGTCCACCATGTTTCTATCTCCTATCTAGTCCAGTCCAGTATCTAACCTGTATGTCCACCATGTTTCTATCTCCTATCTAGTCCAGTCCAGTATCTAACCTGTATGTCCACCATGTTTCTGTCTCCTATCTAGTCCAGTCCAGTCCAGTATCTAACCTGTATGTCCACCATGTTTCTATCTCCTATCTAGTCTAGTCCAGTCCAGTATCTAACCTGTATGTCCACCATGTTTCTATCTCCTATCTAGTCCAGTCCAGTATCTAACCTGTATGTCCACCATGTTTCTATCTCCTATCTAGTCCAGTCCAGTATCTAACCTGTATGTCCACCATGTTTCTATCTCCTATCTAGTCCAGTCCAGTATCTAACCTGTATGTCCACCATGTTTCTGTCTCTGTCTATCTAGTCCAGTCCAGTATCTAACCTGTATGTCCACCATGTTTCTATCTCCTATCTAGTCCAGTCCAGTATCTAACCTGTATGTCCACCATGTTTCTATCTCCTATCTAGTCCAGTCCAGTCCAGTATCTAACCTGTATGTCCACCATGTTTCTATCTCCTATCTAGTCCAGTCCAGTATCTAACCTGTATGTCCACCATGTTTCTATCTCCTATCTAGTCCAGTCCAGTCCAGTATCTAACCTGTATGTCCACCATGTTTCTATCTCCTATCTAGTCCAGTCCAGTATCTAACCTGTATGTCCACCATGTTTCTATCTCCTATCTAGTCCAGTCCAGTATCTAACCTGTATGTCCACCATGTTTCTATCTCCTATCTAGTCCAGTCCAGTATCTAACCTGTATGTCCACCATGTTTCTATCTCCTATCTAGTCCAGTCCAGTATCTAACCTGTATGTCCACCATGTTTCTATCTCCTATCTAGTCCAGTCCAGTATCTAACCTGTATGTCCACCATGTTTCTATCTCCTATCTAGTCCAGTCCAGTCCAGTATCTAACCTGTATGTCCACCATGTTTCTATCTCCTATCTAGTCTAGTCCAGTCCAGTATCTAACCTGTATGTCCACCATGTTTCTATCTCCTATCTAGTCCAGTCCAGTCCAGTATCTAACCTGTATGTCCACCATGTTTCTATCTCCTATCTAGTCCAGTCCAGTATCTAACCTGTATGTCCACCATGTTTCTATCTCCTATCTAGTCCAGTCCAGTATCTAACCTGTATGTCCACCATGTTTCTATCTCCTATCTAGTCCAGTCCCCAGTCCAGTATCTAACCTGTATGTCCACCATGTTTCTGTCTCCTATCTAGTCCAGTCCAGTCTAGTATCTAACCTGTATGTCCACCATGTTTCTATCTCCTATCTAGTCCAGTCTAGTATCTAACCTGTATGTCCACCATGTTTCTTTCTCCTATCTAGTCCAGTCCAGTCCAGTATCTAACCTGTATGTCCACCATGTTTCTTTCTCCTATCTAGTCCAGTCCAGTATCTAACCTGTATGTCCACCATGTTTCTATCTCCTATCTAGTCCAGTCCAGTCCAATATCTAACCTGTATGTCCACCATGTTTCTTTCTCCTATCTAGTCCAGTCCAGTATCTAACCTGTATGTCCACCATGTTTCTTTCTCCTATCTATTCCAGTCCAGTATCTAACCTGTATGTCCACCATGTTTCTATCTCCTATCTAGTCCAGTCCAGTGCAGTATCTAACCTGTATGTCCACCATGTTTCTATCTCCTATCTAGTCCAGTCCAGTATCTAACCTGTATGTCCACCATGTTTCTATCTCCTATCTAGTCCAGTCCAGTATCTAACCTGTATGTCCACCATGTTTCTATCTCCTATCTAGTCCAGTCCAGTATCTAACCTGTATGTCCACCATGTTTCTATCTCCTATCTAGTCCAGTCCAGTCCAGTATCTAACCTGTATGTCCACCATGTTTCTGTCTCCTATCTAGTCCAGTCCAGTCTAGTATCTAACCTGTATGTCCACCATGTTTCTATCTCCTATCTAGTCCAGTCTAGTATCTAACCTGTATGTCCACCATGTTTCTTTCTCCTATCTAGTCCAGTCCAGTATCTAACCTGTATGTCCACCATGTTTCTATCTCCTATCTAGTCCAGTCCAGTCCAATATCTAACCTGTATGTCCACCATGTTTCTTTCTCCTATCTAGTCCAGTCCAGTATCTAACCTGTATGTCCACCATGTTTCTTTCTCCTATCTAGTCCAGTCCAGTATCTAACCTGTATGTCCACCATGTTTCTATCTCCTATCTAGTCCAGTCCAGTCCAGTATCTCACCTGTATGTCCACCATGTTTCTTTCTCCTATTAGGTCCAGTCCAGTATCTAACCTGTATGTCCACCATGTTTCTATCTCCTATCTAGTCCAGTCCAGTCCAGTATCTAACCTGTATGTCCACCATGTTTCTTTCTCCTATCTAGTCCAGTCTAGTATCTAACCTGTATGTCCACCATGTTTCTTTCTCCTATCTAGTCCAGTCCAGTATCTAACCTGTATGTCCACCATGTTTTTATTTCTCCTATCTAGTCCAGTCCAGTCCAGTATCTAACCTGTATGTCCACCATGTTTCTTTCTCCTATCTAGTCAGTCCAGTATCTAACCTGTATGTCCACCATGTTTCTTTCTCCTATCTAGTCCAGTCCAGTATCTAACCTGTATGTCCACCATGTTTCTATCTCCTATCTAGTCCAGTCCAGTCCAGTATCTCACCTGTATGTCCACCATGTTTCTTTCTCCTATTAGGTCCAGTCCAGTATCTAACCTGTATGTCCACCATGTTTCTATCTCCTATCTAGTCCAGTCCAGTCCAGTATCTAACCTGTATGTCCACCATGTTTCTTTCTCCTATCTAGTCCAGTCCAGTATCTAACCTGTATGTCCACCATGTTTCTTTCTCCTATCTAGTCCAGTCCAGTATCTAACCTGTATGTCCACCATGTTTATTTCTCCTATCTAGTCCAGTCCAGTCCAGTATCTAACCTGTATGTCCACCATGTTTCTTTCTCCTATCTAGTCCAGTCCAGTATCTAACCTGTATGTCCACCATGTTTCTTTCTCTATCTAGTCCAGTCCAGTATCTAACCTGTATGTCCACCATGTTTCTATCTCCTATCTAGTCCAGTCCAGTCCAGTATCTAACCTGTATGTCCACCATGTTTCTTTCTCCTATCTAGTCCAGTCCAGTATCTAACCTGTATGTCCACCATGTTTCTTTCTCCTATCTAGTCTAGTCCAGTCCAGTATCTAACCTGTATGTCCACCATGTTTCTTTCTCCTATCTAGTCCAGTCCAGTCCAGTATCTAACCTGTATGTCCACCATGTTTCTATCTCCTATCTAGTCCAGTCCAGTATCTAACCTGTATGTCCACCATGTTTCTATCTCCTATCTAGTCCAGTCCAGTATCTAACCTGTATGTCCACCATGTTTCTATCTCCTATCTAGTCCAGTCCAGTATCTAACCTGTATGTCCACCATGTTTCTATCTCCTATCCAGTCCAGTCCAGTATCTAACCTGTATGTCCACCATGTTTCTATCTCCTATCTAGTCCAGTCCAGTATCTATCCTGTATGTCCACCATGTTTCTGTCTCCTATCTAGTCCAGTCCAGTCCAGTATCTAACCTGTATGTCCACCATGTTTCTATCTCCTATCTAGTCTAGTCCAGTCCAGTATCTAACCTGTATGTCCACCATGTTTCTATCTCCTATCTAGTCCAGTCCAGTCCAGTATCTAACCTGTATGTCCACCATGTTTCTATCTCCTATCTAGTCCAGTCCAGTATCTAACCTGTATGTCCACCATGTTTCTATCTCCTATCTAGTCCAGTCCAGTATCTAACCTGTATGTCCACCATGTTTCTATCTCCTATCTAGTCCAGTCCAGTCCAGTATCTAACCTGTATGTCCACCATGTTTCTGTCTCCTATCTAGTCCAGTCCAGTCTAGTATCTAACCTGTATGTCCACCATGTTTCTATCTCCTATCTAGTCCAGTCAGTATCTAACCTGTATGTCCACCATGTTTCTTTCTCCTATCTAGTCCAGTCCAGTCCAGTATCTAACCTGTATGTCCACCATGTTTCTTTCTCCTATCTAGTCCAGTCCAGTATCTAACCTGTATGTCCACCATGTTTCTATGTCCTATCTAGTCCAGTCCAGTCCAATATCTAACCTGTATGTCCACCATGTTTCTTTCTCCTATCTAGTCCAGTCCAGTATCTAACCTGTATGTCCACCATGTTTCTTCTCCTATCTAGTCCAGTCCAGTATCTAACCTGTATGTCCACCATGTTTCTATCTCCTATCTAGTCCAGTCCAGTCCAGTATCTAACCTGTATGTCCACCATGTTTCTATCTCCTATCTAGTCCAGTCCAGTATCTAACCTGTATGTCCACCATGTTTCTTTCTCCTATCTAGTCCAGTCCAGTATCTAACCTGTATGTCCACCATGTTTCTATCTCCTATCTAGTCCAGTCCAGTATCTAACCTGTATGTCCACCATGTTTCTATCTCCTATCTAGTCCAGTCCAGTCCAGTATCTAACCTGTATGTCCACCATGTTTCTATCTCCTATCTAGTCCAGTCCAGTCAGTATCTAACCTGTATGTCCACCATGTTTCTATCTCCTATCTAGTCCAGTCCAGTATCTAACCTGTATGTCCACCATGTTTCTTTCTCCTATCTAGTCCAGTCCAGTATCTAACCTGTATGTCCACCATGTTTCTTCTCCTATCTAGTCCAGTCCAGTCCAGTATCTAACCTGTATGTCCACCATGTTTCTTTCTCCTATCTAGTCCAGTCCAGTATCTAACCTGTATGTCCACCATGTTTCTTTCTCCTATCTAGTCCAGTCCAGTATCTAACCTGTATGTCCACCATGTTTCTATCTCCTATCTAGTCCAGTCCAGTCCAATATCTAACCTGTATGTCCACCATGTTTCTTTCTCCTATCTAGTCCAGTCCAGTATCTAACCTGTATGTCCACCATGTTTCTATCTCCTATCTAGTCCAGTCCCAGTATCTAACCTGTATGTCCACCATGTTTCTTTCTCCTATCTAGTCCAGTCCAGTATCTAACCTGTATGTCCACCATGTTTCTTTCTCCTATCTAGTCCAGTCCAGTATCTAACCTGTATGTCCACCATGTTTCTTTCTCCTATCTAGTCCAGTCCAGTCCAGTATCTAACCTGTATGTCCACCATGTTTCTTTCTCCTATCTAGTCCAGTCCAGTATCTAACCTGTATGTCCACCATGTTTCTTTCTCCTATCTAGTCCAGTCCAGTATCTAACCTGTATGTCCACCATGTTTCTATCTCCTATCTAGTCCAGTCCAGTCCAGTATCTCACCTGTATGTCCACCATGTTTCTTTCTCCTATTAGGTCCAGTCCAGTATCTAACCTGTATGTCCACCATGTTTCTATCTCCTATCTAGTCCAGTCCAGTCCAGTATCTAACCTGTATGTCCACCATGTTTCTTTCTCCTATCTAGTCCAGTCTAGTATCTAACCTGTATGTCCACCATGTTTCTTTCTCCTATCTAGTCCAGTCCAGTATCTAACCTGTATGTCCACCATGTTTATTTCTCCTATCTAGTCCAGTCCAGTCCAGTATCTAACCTGTATGTCCACCATGTTTCTTTCTCCTATCTAGTCCAGTCCAGTATCTAACCTGTATGTCCACCATGTTTCTTTCTCCTATCTAGTCCAGTCCAGTATCTAACCTGTATGTCCACCATGTTTCTATCTCCTATCTAGTCCAGTCCAGTCCAGTATCTCACCTGTATGTCCACCATGTTTCTTTCTCCTATTAGGTCCAGTCCAGTATCTAACCTGTATGTCCACCATGTTTCTATCTCCTATCTAGTCTAGTCCAGTCCAGTATCTAACCTGTATGTCCACCATGTTTCTTTCTCCTATCTAGTCCAGTCTAGTATCTAACCTGTATGTCCACCATGTTTCTTTCTCCTATCTAGTCCAGTCCAGTATCTAACCTGTATGTCACCATGTTTCTTTCTCTATCTAGTCCAGTCCAGTCCAGTATCTAACCTGTATGTCCACCATGTTTCTTTCTCCTATCTAGTCAGTCCAGTATCTAACCTGTATGTCCACCATGTTTCTGTCTCCTATCTAGTCCAGTCCAGTATCTAACCTGTATGTCCACCATGTTTCTATCTCCTATCTAGTCCAGTCCAGTCTAGTATCTAACCTGTATGTCCACCATGTTTCTATCTCCTATCTAGTCCAGTCCAGTCTAGTATCTAACCTGTATGTCCACCATGTTTATGTCTCCTATCTAGTCCAGTCCAGTATCTAACCTGTATGTCCACCATGTTTCTATCTCCTATCTAGTCCAGTCCAGTATCTAACCTGTATGTCCACCATGTTTCTTTCTCCTATCTAGTCCAGTCCAGTATCTAACCTGTATGTCCACCATGTTTCTTTCTCCTATCTAGTCCAGTCCAGTATCTAACCTGTATGTCCACCATGTTTCTATCTCCTATCTAGTCCAGTCCAGTCCAGTATCTAACCTGTATGTCCACTATGTTTCTGTCTCCTATCTAGTCCAGTCCAGTATCTAACCTGTATGTCCACCATGTTTCTGTCTCCTATCTAGTCTCAGTCCAGTATCTAACCTGTATGTCCACCATGTTTCTTTCTCCTATCTAGTCCAGTCCAGTCTAGTATCTAACCTGTATGTCCACCATGTTTCTATCTCTATCTAGTCCAGTCCAGTATCTAACCTGTATGTCCACCATGTTTCTTTCTCCTATCTAGTCAGTCCAGTATCTAACCTGTATGTCCACCATGTTTCTTTCTCTATCTAGTCCAGTCCAGTCAGTATCTAACCTGTATGTCCACCATGTTTCTATCTCCTATCTAGTCCAGTCCAGTCCAGTATCTAACCTGTATGTCCACCATGTTTTCTCTCCTATTAGTCCAGTCCAGTATCTAACCTGTATGTCCACCATGTTTCTATCTCCTATCTATCTAGTCCAGTCCAGTATCTAACCTGTATGTCCACCATGTTTCTGTCTCCTATCTCAGTCCAGTCCAGTATCTAACCTGTATGTCCACCATGTTTCTGTCTCTATCTAGTCAGTCAGTATCTAACCTGTATGTCCACCATGTTTCTTTCTCCTATCTAGTCCAGTCAGTATCTAACCTGTATGTCCACCATGTTTCTTTCTCCTATCTAGTCCAGTCCAGTATCTAACCTGTATGTCCACCATGTTTCTGTCTCCTATCTAGTCCAGTCCAGTATCTAACCTGTATGTCCACCATGTTTCTATCTCCTATCTAGTCCAGTCAGTCAGTATCTAACCTGTATGTCCACCATGTTTCTGTCTCCTATCTAGTCCAGTCCAGTCAGTATCTAACCTGTATGTCCACCATGTTTATGTCTCTATCTAGTCCAGTCCAGTATCTAACCTGTATGTCCACCATGTTTCTATCTCCTATCTAGTCCAGTCCAGTATCTAAGTATCCACCAATCTCCTATAGTCAGTCAGTATCTAACCATGTCCACCATGTTTCTATCTCTATCTAGTCCAGTCCAGTATCTAACCTGTATGTCCACCATGTTTCTATCTCCTATCTCCAGTCCAGTCCAGTATCTAACCTGTATGTCCACCATGTTTCTGTCTCTATCTAGTCCAGTCCAGTATCTAACCTGTATGTCACCATGTTTCTATCTCTATCTATCTAGTCTAGTCCAGTATCTAACCTGTATGTCCACCATGTTTCTATCTCCTATCTAGTCCAGTCCAGTCCAGTATCTAACCTGTATGTCCACCATGTTTCTATCTCTATCTAGTCCAGTCCAGTATCTAACCTGTATGTCCACCATGTTTCTATCTCCTATCTAGTCAGTCCAGTATCTAACCTGTATGTCCACCATGTTTCTATCTCCCTATCTAGTCCAGTCCAGTCCAGTATCTAACCTGTATGTCCACCATGTTTCTATCTCTATCTGGTCAGTCCAGTATCTAACCTGTATGTCCACCATGTTTTATCTCCTATCTAGTCAGTCCAGTCCAGTATCTAACCTGTATGTCCACCATGTTTCTATCTCCTATCTAGTCCAGTCAGTCCAGTATCTAACCTGTATGTCCACCATGTTTCTATCTCTATCTAGTCAGTCCAGTCAGTATCTAACCTGTATGTCCACCATGTTTCTATCTCTATCTAGTCCAGTCCAGTATCTAACCTGTATGTCCACCATGTTTCTTTCTCCTATCTAGTCAGTCCAGTCAGTATCTAACCTGTATGTCCACCATGTTTCTGTCTCCTATCTAGTCTAGTCAGTATCTAACCTGTATGTCCACCATGTTTCTATCTCCTATCTAGTCCAGTCCAGTCTAGTATCTAACCTGTATGTCCACCATGTTTCTATCTCCTATCTAGTCTAGTCCAGTATCTAACCTGTATGTCCACCATGTTTCTATCTCCTATCTAGTCCAGTCCAGTCTAGTATCTAACCTGTATGTCCACCATGTTTCTATCTCCTATCTAGTCTCCAGTCCCAGTATCTAACCTGTATGTCCACCATGTTTCTATCTCCTATCTAGTCCAGTCCAGTCAGTATCTAACCTGTCCACCATGTTTCTATCTCCACCATCCAGGTTCTATCTCCTATCTAGTCCAGTCCAGTATCTAACCTGTATGTCCACCATGTTTCTATCTCTCCTCATCTAGTCTAGTCCAGTAT
>NC_088409.1:5908288-5930676 GCF_034236695.1 Oncorhynchus nerka | reverse complement strand
GGATACTGAGGTCCCGGTGTTGTCCTACACGGTTCCCTCTCCCATTGGGCATGTGAGGGATACTGAGGTCCCGGTGTTGTCCTACACGGTTCCCTCTCCCATTGGGCATGTGAGGGATACTTATTATTATTCAACCATGCTGGTCATTTATGAACATTTGAACATCTTGGCCACGTTCTGTTATAATCTCCACCCGGCACAGCCAGAAGAGGACTGGCCACCCCACATATGCTCTCTCTAATTCTCTCTTTCTTTCTCTCTCTCTCGGAGGACCTGAGCCCTAGGACCGTGCCCCAGGACTACCTGACATGATGACTCCTTGCTGTCCCCAGTCCACCTGACTGTGCTGCTGCTCCAGTTTCAACTGTTCTGCCTTATTATTATTCGACCATGCTGGTCATTTATGAACATTTGAACATCTTGGTCATGTTCTGTTATAATCTCTACCCGGCACAGCCAGAAGAGGACTGGCCACCCCACATAGCCTGGTTCCTCTCTAGGTTTCTTCCTAGGTTTTGGCCTTTCTAGGGAGTTTTTCCTAGCCACCGTGCTTTTACACCTGCATTGTTTGCTGTTTGGGGTTTTAGGCTGGGTTTCTGTACAGCACTTTGAGATATCAGCTGATGTACGAAGGGCTATATAAATAAATTTGATTTGATTTGATTTGATACTGAGGTCCCGGTGTTGTCCTACACGGTTCCCTCTCCCATTGGGCATGTGAGGGATACTGAGGTCCCGGTGTTGTCCTACACGGTTCCCTCTCCCATTGGGCATGTGAGGGATACTGAGGTCCCGGTGTTGTCCTACACGGTTCCCTCTCCCATTGAGCATGTGAGGGATACGGTGTTACTATTGAGGTCCCGGTGTTGTCCTACACGGTTCCCTCTCCCATTGAGCATGTGAGGGATACGGTGTTACTATTGAGGTCCCGGTGTTGTGCCGAAAATCTCCCCACCTGACAGAATTTGAACCCAGTATTTTTTGAAAGTGTCAGGATAATAATTCAGCCATAGTTGTTCTGAAATGTTTATTGCTTGACAACATTTTACTCCCTCCTCTATGTTTAATATAACACACATACATTAATTATTGATCTCGGTTGCCTATCCAAACGTGAAGTTTGTTCTATAGAAAGTATTTCACTCTAGCCACAAAAGTAAGGAAATTATAAGGGGTGGGGGGGGTGAGAATTCTGTCAGGAGGGTGATTTTCGGCACAACACCAGTTTTATAAAATATCACGTTGTTCTACAAGGTGTCAGTTGTGTGAAACGAGTAGCCAAACGTTTATGATTAAAGGGATAGTGGCCAAACGTTTATGATTAAAGGGATATCGGCCAAACGTTTATGATTAAAGGGATAGTGGCCAAACGTTTATGATTAAAGGGATATCGGCCAAACGTTTATGATTAAAGGGATATCGGCCAAACGTTTATGATTAAAGGGATATCGGCCAAACGTTTATGATTAAAGGGATAGTGGCCAAACGTTTATGATTAAAGGGATATCGGCCAAACGTTTATGATTAAAGGGATAGTGGCCAAACGTTTATGGTTAAAGGGATATCGGCCAAACGTTTATGATTAAAGGGATAGTAGCCAAACGTTTATGATTAAAGGGATATCGGCCAAACGTTTATGATTAAAGGGATATCGCCAAACGCTTATGATTAAAGGGATATCGCCAAACGTTTATGATTAAAGGGATAGTGGCCAAACGCTTATGATTAAAGGGATATCGCCAAACGTTTATGATTAAAGGGATATCGCCAAACGCTTATGATTAAAGGGATATCGTTTATGATTAAAGGGATAGTGGCCAAACGTTTATGATTAAAGGGATAGTGGCCAAACGCTTATGATTAAAGGACATCGCCAAACGTTTATGATTAAAGGGATAGTGGCCAAACGTTTATGATTAAGGGATATCGCCAAAATCGTTTATGATTAAAGGGATATCGGCCAAACGTTTATGATTAAAGGGATATCGCCAAACGCTTATGATTAAAGGGACATCGACCAAACGTTTATGATTAAAGGGATATCGGCCAAAGCGTTTATGATTAAGGGATATCGGCCAAACGCTTTATGATTAAAGGGATAGTGGCCAAACGCTTATGATTAAAGGGATAGTGGCCAAACGTTTATGATTAAAGGGATAGTGGCCAAACGTTTATGATTAAAGGGATATCGCCAAACGTTTATGATTAAGGGATAGTGGCGTTTATGATTAAAGGGATATCGGCCAAACGTTTATGATTAAAGGGATAGTGGCCAAACGCGTTTATGATTAAAGGATAGTTCATTCAAAATCACACACTATGCTCTAACACCAAACTTAATTGAGCCACAAGGTGGTCCTGTGGAGTTCAGTTGGTATCACATGGCACTTCAAAGCCAGGATAATGGGTTGGATTCCCGACTCATCTATATGTAGCATGTAGCATGTAGCATGTGACTGCATGACTGCTAGTTGCTTTGGATAATAGCATTTGCTAAATGGCATAAATGATTGAAACAACCCATTTTGAAGATAACTACAGGTCTAATGATTATGACATTGCATTGACCATTTCATCTTGTTTAGTAACCTGGCTGTTATTTATTCTGCTTTAGTAATGGGCCATATTCACAATGTGGTGTGTCAAAGGACCGTGTTATCATGTTTAGTGACCTGACTGATTATCCTGTACTTAGAGAAGGTGACAAAGGCAACGATGAGGAAGTACCCTAACCCCATGAACCCTGACAGTCCTCCTCCTCTCTGTCTCTCTCTCTCTCTGTCTCTCTCTGTCTCTCTCTCTGTCTCTCTCTCTGTCTGTCTCTCACTGTCTTTCGCGCTCTCTCTCTCTGTCTCTGTCTCTCTCTCTCTGTCTCTCTCTCTATCTCTCTCTCTGTCTCTCTCTCTCTAGCTACCCGTGGGAGACGGTGATAAAGGCAGCGATGAGGAAGTACCCTAACCCCATGAACCCTAATGTGGTGGGAGTGGATGTGTTGGACAGGAACCTGGATACCGACGGACGGCTCCACAGCCACAGACTCCTCAGCACCGAGTGGGGCCTGCCAGGCATCGTACGAGCGGTCAGTAAGTCTCTCTCTCTTTCTCTCTCTCTCTCTCTCTCTGTCTCTGTCTCTGTCTCTCTCTCTCTCTCTCTGTCTGTTGGTACAGTCTGTTTGTGCCTCGCCAATGAAACAGAGGTTGTTCTTAGACCTGGACACTTGGGTTAGCTCTCCAAGCTAATACCTGGGCTTCGGCTCAGTGCACAAACACAGTCTAGGGTGGTGCCAGCCTCTCTTCAATGAGCTGTTGTCACCCACAGGACTGCCACCCTCTCATCAATGAGCTGTTTTCACCCACAGGACTGCCAGCCTCTCATCAATGAGCTGTTTCACCCACAGGACTGCCAGCCTCTCATCAATGAGCTGTTTCACCCACAGGACTGCCACCCTCTCATCAATGAGCTGTTTTCACCCACAGGACTGCCAGCCTCTCATCAATGAGCTGTTTCACCCACAGGACTGCCACCCTCTCATCAATGAGCTGTTTCACCCACAGGACTGCCAGCCTCTCATCAATGAGCTGTTTCACCCACAGGACTGCCACCCTCTCATCAATGAGCTGTTTCACCCACAGGACTGCCACCCTCTCATCAATGAGCTGTTTCACCCACAGGACTGCCAGCCTCTCTTCAATGAGCTGTTGTCACCCACAGGACTGCCACCCTCTCTTCAATGAGCTGTTTCACCCACAGGACTGCCACCCTCTCATCAATGAGCTGTTTTCACCCACAGGACTGCCAGCCTCTCATCAATGAGCTGTTTCACCCACAGGACTGCCACCCTCTCATCAATGAGCTGTTTCACCCACAGGACTGCCAGCCTCTCATCAATGAGCTGTTTCACCCACAGGACTGCCCCTGACTGGTTGTATTTTATTAGTCTCTCTATTCTCGGTAAATCCCTTAACACTGTCGTGCCTGTAAAACTCCATGATACCGTCCGTTTCTGAGATACCGGAACCCGGTGGGCCTGGCACCGACGATCATCCCACGCTCAAAGTTGTTTAGGTCCCTCGTTTTGCCCCATTCTAACGTTCGATCAAACTGTAACTGAATGCCTTGACGATCGGCCGCCGGCTTTCTAAAACAAGCCACGCCCACGTGACTCACTGTCTGTAGGAGCGAACCATTTCTGTGAACGGGGTGTTATACCTTATAAACTGGTCTCTGAGTATGTATGTATGTATATACACTACCGTTCAAAAGTTTAGGGTCACTTAAAAATGTCCTTGTTTTCCATGAAAAATATACATGAAATGGGTTGACAAGGTTATAAATAATGATTTTTAATTGAAATAATAATTGTGTCCTTCAAACTTTGCTTTTCGTCAAAGAATCCTCCATTTGCAGCAATTGCATCCTTGCAGATCTTTGGCATTCTAGTTGTCAAGGTAATCTGAAGAGATTTCACCCCATGCTTCCTGAAGCACCTCCCACAAGTTGGATTGGCTTGATGGGCACTTCTTACTTACCATACGGTCAAGCTGCTCCCACAACAGCTCAATAGGGTTGAGATCCGGTGACTGTACTGGCCACTCCATTATAGACAGAATACCAGCTGACTGCTGGCTCCCTACATAGTTACCATACGGTCAAGCTGCTCCCACAACAGCTCAATAGGGTTGAGATCCGGTGACTGTGCTGGCCACTCCATTATAGACAGAATACCAGCTGACTGCTGGCTCCCTACATAGTTACCATACGGTCAAGCTGCTCCCACAACAGCTCAATAGGGTTGAGATCCGGTGACTCTGCTGGCCACTCCATTATAGACAGAATACCAGCTGACTGCTTCTTCCCTACATAGTTCTTGCATAGTTTGGAGCTGTGCTTTGGGTCATTGTCCTGTTGTAGGTGTAAATGAGCTCCAATTAAGCCCTGTCCACAGGGTATGGCGTTGCAAAATGGAGTGATAGCTTTCCTTCTTCAAGATCCCTTTTACCCTGTACACATCTCCCACTTTACCAACACCAAAGCACCCCCAGACCATCACATTGCCTCCCCCAGACCATCACATTGCCTCCCCCAGACCATCACATTGCCTCCCCCAGACCATTACATTGCCTCCCCCAGACCATCACATTGCCTCCCCCAGACCATCACATTGCCTCCCCCAGACCATTACATTGCCTCCCCCAGACCATTACATTGCCTCCCCCAGACCATCACATTGCCTCCCCCAGACCATCACATTGCCTCCCCAGACCATTACATTGCCTCCCAGACCATTACATTGCCTCCCAGACCATCACATTGCCTCCCCAGACCATCACATTGCCTCCCCCAGACCATCACATTGCCTCCCCAGACCATTACATTGCCTCCCCCAGACCATTACATTGCCTCCCCCAGACCATCACATTGCCTCCCAGACCATCACATTGCCTCCCCCAGACCATCACATTGCCTCCACCAGACCATCACATTGCCTCCCCAGACCATCACATTGCCTCCCCAGACCATCACATTGCCTCCCCCAGACCATCACATTGCCTCCCCCAGACCATCACATTGCCTCCCCCAGACCATCACATTGCCTCCCCAGACCATCACATTGCCTCCCCCAGACCATCACATTGCCTCCCCCAGACAGATGGCGTCAAGCACTTCTCCAGCATCTTTTCAGTTTTTCTGCGTCTCACGAATGTTCTTCTTGTAAACCAAACACCTCAAACATAGATTAATCTGTCCATAACACTTTTTTCCAATCTTCATCTGTTCAGTGTCTGTGTTCTTTTGCCCATCTGAATATTTAATTTTTATTGGCCAGTCTGAGATATGGCTTTTTCTTTGCAACTCTGCCTAGAAGGCCAGCATCCCCGGAGTCGCCTCTTCACTGTTGACTAGTGAGACGGGTGTTTTGAAGGGTACTATTTAATGAAGCTGCCAGTTGAGGACTTGTGAGGCGTCTGCTTCTCAAACTAGACACTCAAATGTACTTGTCCTCTTGTTCAGTTGTGCACCGGGGCCTCGCACTCCTCTTTCTATTCTGGTTAGAGCCAGTTTGCGCTGTTCTGTGAAGGGAGTCGTACACAGCGTTGTACGAGATCTTCAGCTTCTTGGCAATTTCTCACATGGAATAGCCTTCATTTCTCGCATGGAATAGCCTTCATTTCTCAGAACACGAATAGACTGACGAGTTTCAGAAGAAAGGTCTTTGTTTCTGGCCATTTTGAGTCTGTAATCGAATCCACAAATGCTGATGCTCCAGATACTCAACTAGTCTATAGAAGGCCAGTTGTATTGCTTCTTTAAATCAGGACAACAGTTTTCAGCTGTGCTAACATAATTGCAAAAGGGTTTTCTAATGATCAATTAGCCTTTTAAAATGAACAGCTTGTATTAGCTAACACAACGTGCCATTGGAACACAGGAGTGATGGTTGCTGATAATGGGCCTCTGTACTGCTGTAGATATTCCATTAAAATAAATATTCCGTTTCCAGCTACAATAGTCATTTACAACATTAACAATGTCTACACTGTATTTCTGATCAATTTGATGTTATTTTTAAATGGACAACAAAACCCCCAAAATTTTGCTTTTCTTTCAAAAACAAGGGCTTTTCTAAGTGACCCCAAACTTTTGAACGGTAGTGTGTGTATATATAGACTGACCTGAATGCTTCTAGAGTGTGTGTGTGTATATATAGACTGACCTGAATGTTTCTAGAGTGTGTGTGTATATATAGACTGACCTGAATGTTTCTAGTGTGTGTGTATATATAGACTGACCTGAATGTTTCTAGTGTGTGTATATATATAGACTGACCTGAATGCTTCTAGAGTGTGTGTGTATATATATAGACTGACCTGAATGTTTCTAGAGTGTGTGTGTATATATAGACTGACCTGAATGTTTCTAGAGTGTGTGTATATATATAGACTGACCTGAATGTTTCTAGAGTGTGTGTATATATATATAGACTGACCTGAATGTTTCTAGAGTGTGTGTGTATATATAGACTGACCTGAATGCTTCTAGAGTGTGTGTATATATAGACTGACCTGAATGCTTCTAGAGTGTGTGTGTATATATAGACTGACCTGAATGCTTCTAGAGTGTGTGTGTATATAGACTGACCTGAATGTTTCTAGAGTGTGTGTATATATAGACTGACCTGAATGCTTCTAGAGTGTGTGTATATATAGACTGACCTGAATGCTTCTAGAGTGTGTGTATATATAGACTGACCTGAATGCTTATAGAGTGTGTGTATATATAGACTGACCTGAATGCTTCTAGAGTGTGTGTGTGTGTATAGACTGACCTGAATGCTTCTAGAGTGTGTGTATTTAGACTGACCTGAATGCTTCTAGAGTGTGTGTGTATAGACTGACCTGAATGTTTCTGGAGTGTGTGTGTATATATAGACTGACCTGAATGCTTCTAGAGTGTGTGTGTATATATAGACTGACCTGAATGTTTCTAGAGTGTGTGTGTATATATAGACTGACCTGAATGTTTCTAGAGTGTGTGTGTATATATATAGACTGGGACCTGAATGCTTCTAGAGTGTGTGTGTATATATATAGACTGACCTGAATGTTTCTAGAGTGTGTGTGTATATATACTGACCTGAATGTTTCTAGAGTGTGTGTATATATATAGACTGACCTGAATGTTTCTAGAGTGTGTATATATATAGACTGACCCTGAATGTTTCTAGAGTGTGTGTATATATATATATAGACTGACCTGAATGTTTCTAGAGTGTGTGTGTATATATAGACTGACCTGAATGCTTCTAGAGTGTGTATATATAGACTGACCTGAATGCTTCTAGAGTGTGTGTATATATAGACTGACCTGAATGTTTCAGAGTGTGTGTGTATATATAGACTGACCTGAATGTTTCTAGAGTGTGTGTATATATAGACCCTGAATGTTTCTAGAGTGTGTGTATATATATAGACTGACCTGAATGTTTCTAGAGTGTGTGTGTATATATAGACTGACCTGAATGTTTCTAGAGTGTGTGTGTATATAGACTGACCTGAATGTTTCTCTTGCAGGATAACACATTACAACCTAATGATAACACATTACAACCTAGCATGATAACACATTACAACCTAGCATGATAACACATTACAACCTAGCAGGATAACACATTACAACCTAGCAGGATAACACATTACAACCTAGCATGATAACACATTACAACCTAGCATGATAACACATTACAACCTAGATAACACATGATAACACATTACAACCTAGCATGATAACACATTACAACCTAGCATTAACACATTACAACCTAGCATGATAACACATTACAACCTAGCATGATAACACATTACAACATTACAACCCTAGCATGATAACACATTACAACCTAGCATGATAACACATTACAACCTAGCATGATAACACATTACAACCTAGCATGATAACACATTACAACCTAGCATGATAACACATTACAACCTAGCATGATAACACATTACAACCTAGCATGATAACACATTACAACCTAGCATGATAACACATTACAACCTAGCATGATAACACATTACAACCTAGCATGATAACACATTACAACCTAGCATGATAACACATTACAACCTAGCATGATAACACATTACAACCTAGCATGATAACACATTACAACCTAGCATGATAACACATTACAACCTAGCATGATAACACATTACAACCTAGCAGGATAACACATTACAACCTAGCATGATAACACATTACAACACATTACAACCTAGCATGATAACACATTACAACCTAGCAGGATAACACATTACAACCTAGCATGATAACACATTACAACCTAGCATGATAACACATTACAACCTAGCATGATAACACATTACAACCTAGCATGATAACACATTACAACACATTACAACCTAGCATGATAACACATTACAACCTAGCATGATAACACATGATAACACATTACAACCTAGCAGGATAACACATTACAACCTAGCAGGATAACACATTACAACACATTATAACCTAGCATGATAACACATTATAACCTAGCATGATAACACATTACAACACATTACAAGCTAGCAGGATAACACATTACAACCTAGCATGATAACACATTACAACCTAGCATGGTAACACATTACAACCTAGCAGGATAACACATTACAACCTAGCATGATAACACATTACAACCTAGCATGGTAACACATTACAACCTAGCATGGTAACACATTACAACCTAGCAGGATAACACATTACAACCTAGCATGATAACACATTACAACCTAGCAGGATAACACATTACAACACATTATAACCTAGCATGATAACACATTACAACCTAGCATGATAACACATTACAACCTAGCATGATAACACATTACAACCTAGCATGATAACACATTACAACCTAGCATGATAACACATTACAACCTAGCATGATAACACATTACAACCTAGCATGATAACACATTACAACCTAGCAGGATAACACATTACAACCTAGCAGCCAACCTAGCATGATAACACATTACAACCTAGCAGGATAACACATTTACAACCTAGCATGGATAACACATTACAACCTAGCAGGATAACACATTACAACCTAGCATGATAACACATTACAACCTAGCATGATAACACATTACAACACATTACAACCTAGCATGATAACACATTACAACCTAGCATGATAACACATTACAACCTAGCATGATAACACATTACAACCTAGCATGATAACACATTACAACCTAGCATGATAACACATTACAACCTAGCATGATAACACATTACAACCTAGCATGATAACACATTACAACCTAGCATGATAACACAACCTAGCAATAACCATTACAACCTAGCATGGATAACACATTACAACCTAGCATGATAACACATTACAACCTAGCATGCATAAACTACACATTACAACCTAGCATGATAACACATTACAACCTAGCAGGATAACACATTACAACCCTAGCATGATAACACATTACAACCTAGCATGATAACATTACAACATTACAACAACCTAGCATTAACACATTACAACCTAGCATGATAACACATTACAACCTAGCATGATAACACATTACAACCTAGCATGATAACACATTACAACACATTACAACCTAGCATGATAACACATTACAACCTAGCATGATAACACATTACAACCATAGCAGGATAACACATAAACACATTACAACCTAGCATGATAACACATTACAACCTAGCACATGATAACACATTACAACACATTAGCATGATGATAACACATTACAACCTAGCATGATAACACATTACAACCTAGCATGATAACACATAACACATTACAACACATTACAACCTAGCATGATAACACATTACAACCTAGCATGATAACACATTACAACCTAGCATTATAACACATTACAACCTAGCATGCATAGATAACACATTACAACCTAGCATGATAACACATTACAACCATGGATAGCATGACAACACATTACAACCTAGCATGATAACACATTACAACCTAGCAGGATAACACATTACAACCTAGCAGGATAACACATTACAACCTAGCATGATAACACATTACAACCTAGCATGATAACACATTACAACCTAGCATGATAACACATTACAACCTAGCATGATAACACATTACAACCTAGCATGATAACACATTACAACCTAGCATGATAACACATTACAACACATTACAACCTAGCATGATAACACATTACAACCTAGCATGATAACACATTACAACCTAGCATGATAACACATTACAACCTAGCAATAACACATTACCTAATGATAACACATTACAACCTAGCATGATAACACATTACAACCTAGCATGATAACACATTACAACCTAGCATGATAACACATTACAACACATTACAACACATTACAACCTAGCATGATAACACATTACAACCTAGCATGATAACACATTACAACCTAGCATGATAACACATTACAACCTAGCATGATAACACATTACAACCTAGCAGGATAACACATTACAACCTAGCATGATAACACATTACAACCTAGCATGATAACACATTACAACACATTACAACCTAGCATGATAACACATTACAACACATTACAACCTAGCAGGATAACACATTACAACACATTACAACCTAGCATGATAACACATTACAACCTAGCATGATAACACATTACAACCTAGCATGATAACACATTACAACACATTACAACCTAGCATGATAACACATTACAACCTAGCATGATAACACATTACAACCTAGCATGATAACACATTAGCAACACATTACAACCTAGCATGATAACACATTACAACAGCATGATAACACATTACAACCTAGCATGATAACACATTACAACCTAGCATGATAACACATTACAACCTAGCATGATAACACATTACAACCTAGCATGATAACACATTACAACACAGCATGATTTACAACCTAGCAGGATAACACATTATAACCTAGCATGATAACACATTACAACCTAGCATGATAACACATTACAACCTAGCATGATAACACATTACAACCTAGCATGATAACACATTACAACCTAGCATGATAACACATTACAACCTAGCATGATAACACATTACAACCTAGCATGATAACACATTACAACCTAGCAGGATAACATTACAACCTAGCATGATAACACATTACAACCTAGCATGATAACACATTACAACAACCTAGCATGATAACACATTACAACCTAGCATGATAACACATTACAACCTAGCATGATAACACATTACAACCTAGCATGATAACACATTACAACCTAGCATGATAACACATTACAACCTAGCATGATTACAACCTAGCATGATAACACATTACAACAACCTAGCATGATAACACATTACAACCTAGCATGATAACACATTACAACCTAGCATGATAACACATTACAACCCTAGCATGATAACACATTACAACCTAACCACATTACAACAGCATGATAACACATTACAACCTAGCATGATAACACATTACAACACATTACAACCTGATAACACATTACAACCTAGCAGGATAACACATTACAACCTAGCATGATAACACATTACAACCTAGCATGATAACACATTACAACCTAGCATGATAACACATTACAACCTAGCATGATAACACATTACAACCTAGCATGATAACACATTACAACCTAGCATGATAACACATTACAACCTAGCATAACACATTACAACCTACATGATAACACATTACAACCTAGCATGATAACACATTACAACCTAGCATGATAACACATTACAACCTAGCATGATAACACATTACAACCTAGCATGATAACACATTACAACCTAGCATGATAACAATTACAACCTAGCATGATAACACATTACAACCTAGCATGATAACACATTACAACCTAGCATGATAACACATTACAACCCTAGCATGATAACACATTACAACCTAGCATGATAACACATTACAACCTAGCATGATAACACATTACAACCTAGCATGATAACACATTACAACCTAGCATGATAACACATTACAACCTAGCAGGATAACACATTACAACCTAGCATGATAACACATTACAACCTAGCATGATAACACATTACAACCTAGCATGATAACACATTACAACCTAGCATGATAACATTACATTACACATTACAACCTAGCATGATAACACATTACAACCTAGCATGATAACACATTACAACCTAGCAGGATAACACATTACAACACATTACAACCTAGCATGATAACACATTACAACCTAGCATGATAACACATTACAACCTAGCATGATAACACATTACAACCTAGCATGATAACACATTACAACCTAGCATGATAACACATTACAACACATTACAACCTAGCATGATAACACATTACAACCTAGCATGATAACACATTACAACCTAGCATGATAACACATTACAACCTAGCAGGATAACACATTACAACCTAGCATGATAACACATTACAACCTAGCATGATAACACATTACAACCTACATAACACATTACAACCTAGCATGATAACACATTACAACCTAGCATATAACACATTACAACCTAGCATGATAACACATTACAACCTAACACATTACAACCTAGCATTAACACATTACAACCTAGCATGATAACACATTACAACCTAGCATGATAACACATTACAACCTAGCATTACAACCTAGCATGATAACACATTACAACCTAGCATGATAACACATTACAACCTAGCATGATAACACATTACAACCTAGCATGATAACACATTACAACCTAGCATGATAACACATTACAACCTAGCATGATAACACATTACAACCTAGCATGATAACACATTACAACCTAGCATGATAACACATTACAACCTAGCATGATAACACATTACAACCTAGCATGATAACACATTACAACCTAGCATGATAACACATTAAACCTAGCATGATAACACATTACAACCTAGCATGATAACACATTACAACCTAGCATTACAACCTAGCATGATAAACACATTACAACCTAGCATTACAACCTAACAACACATTACAACCTAGCATGATAACACATTACAACCTAGCATGATAACACATTACAACCTAGCATAATAACACATTACAACCTAGCATGATAACACATTACAACCTAGCATGATAACACATTACAACACATTAGCAGCATGATAACACATTACAACCTAGCATGATAACACATTACAACCTAGCATGATAACACATTACAACCTAGCATGATAACACATTACAACCTAGCATGATAACACATTACAACCTAGCATGATAACACATTAGCAATAACACATTAGCACACATTACAACCTAGCAGGATAACACATTACAACCTAGCATAGCATGATAACACATTACAACCTAGCATGATAACACATTACAACCTAGCATGATAACACATTACAACCATTAGCAGGATAACACATTACAACCTAGCAACCTGATAACACATTACAACCTAGCATGATAACACATTACAACCTAGCATGATAACACATTACAACCTAGCATGATAACACATTACAACCTAGCATGGATAACACATTACAACCTAGCATGATAACACATTACAACACATTACAACCTAGCATGATAAACACATTACAACCTAGCATGATAACACATTACAACCTAGCATGATAACATTACAACCTAGATAACACATTACAACCTAGCATGATAACACATTACAACACATTACAACCTAGCATGATAACACATTACAACCTAGCATGATAACACATTACAACCTAGCAGGATAACACATTACAACACATTACAACCTAGCATGATAACACATTACAACCTAGCAGGATAACACATTACAACCTAGCATGATAACACATTACAACCTAGCATGATAACACATTACAACCTAGCATGATAACACATTACAACCTAGCATGATAACACATTACAACCTAGCATGATAACACATTACAACCTAGCATTACAACACATTACAACCTAGCATAACACATTACAACCTAGCATGATAACACATTACAACACTATACACCTAGCATGATAACACATTACAACCTAGCATGATAACACATTACAACCTAGCAGGATAACACATTACAACCTAGCATGATAACACATTACAACCTAGCATGATAACACATTACAACCTAGCATGATAACACATTACAACCTAGCAGGATAACACATTACAACCTAGCATGATAACACATTACAACCTAGCATGATAACACATTACAACACATTACAACCTAGCATGATAACACTTTACAACACATTACAACCTAGCATGATAACACATTACAACCTAGCATGATAACACATTACAACCTAGCATGATAACACATTACAACCTAGCATGATAACACATTACAACCTAGCATGATAACACATTACAACACATTACAACCTAGCAGGATAACACATTACAACACATTACAACCTAGCATGATAACACATTACAACCTAGCATGATAACACATTACAACCTAGCATGATAACACATTACAACCTAGCATGATAACACATTACAACCTAGCATGATAACACATTACAACCTAGCATGATAACACATTACAACATTACAACCTAGCATGATAACACATTACAACCTAGCAGGATAACACATTACAACCTAGCAGGATAACACATTACAACCTAGCATGATAACACATTATAACCTAGCATGATAACACATTACAACCTAGCATGATAACACATTACAACACATTACAACCTAGCATGATAACACATTACAACCTAGCATGATAACACATTACAACCTAGCATGGTAACACATTACAACCTAGCATGATAACACATTACAACCTAGCAGGATAACACATTACAACCTAGCACATAGCATGATAACACATTACAACCTAGCATGATAACACATTACAACCTAGCATGATAACACATTACAACATTACAACCTAGCATGATAACACATTACAACCTAGCACATTACAACCATTAGCATGATAACACATTACAACCTACATTACAACCTAGCATGATAACACATTACAACCTAGCATTAACACATTACAACCTAGCATGATAACACATTACAACCTAGCACCTAGCATGATAACACATTACAACCTAGCATGATAACACATTACAACCTAGCAGGATAACACATTACAACCTAGCATGATAACACATTACAACCTAGCATTATAACACATAGATATAAACACATTATAACCTAGCATGATAACACATTATAACCTAGCATGATAACACATTACAACACATTACAACCTAGCATGATAACACATTACAACACATTACAACCTAGCAGGATAACACATTACAACACATTACAACCTAGCATGATAACACATTACAACCTAGCATGATAACACATTACAACCTAGCATGATAACACATTACAACCTAGCATGATAACACATTACAACACATTAACACATTACAACCTAGCATGATAACACATTACAACCTAGCAGGATAACACATTACAACCTAGCATGATAACACATTACAACCTAGCATGATAACACATTACAACCTAGCAGGATAACACATTACAACACATTACAACCTAGCATGATAACACATTACAACCTAGCATGATAACACATTACAACCTAGCATGATAACACATTACAACCTAGCATGATAACACATTACAACCTAGCATGATAACACATTACAACCTAGCATGATAACACATTACAACCTAGCAGGATAACACATTACAACCTAGCATGATAACACATTACAACCTAGCATGATAACACATTACAACCTAGCATGATAACACATTACAACCTAGCATGATAACACATTACAACCTAGCATGATAACACATTACAACCTAGCATGATAACACATTACAACCTAGCATGGTAACACATTACAACCTAGCATTAACAATTACAACCTAGCATGATAACACATTATAACCTAGCATGATAACACATTACAACCTAGCAGGATAACACATTACAACCTAACACATTACAACCTAGCAGGATAACACATTACAACCTAGCATGATAACACATGATAACACATGATAACACATTACAACCTAGCATGATAACACATGATAACACATTACAACCTAGCAGGATAACACATTACAACCTAGCAGGATAACACATTACAATAACAATTACAACTAGCATGATAACACATTACAACCTAGCAGGATGACACATTACAACCTAGCATGGAACACATTACAACCTAACACATTACAACCTAGCATGATAACACATTACAACACATTACAACCTAGCATGATAACACATTACAACACATTACAACCTAGCATGATAACACATTACAACCTAGCATGATAACACATTACAACACATTACAACCTAGCATGATAACACATTACAACACATTACAACCTAGCATGATAACACATTACAACCTAGCATGATAACACATTACAACCTAGCATGATAACACATTACAACCTAGCATGATAACACATTACAACCTAGCATGATAACACATTACAACCTAGCATGATAACACATTACAACCTAGCATGATAACACATTACAACCTAGCATGATAACACATTACAACCTAGCATGATAACACATTACAACCTAGCAGGATAACACATTACAACCTAGCATGATAACACATTACAACCTAGCAGGATAACACATTACAACCTAGCATGATAACACATTACAACCTAGCATGATAACACATTACAACCTATTACAACCTAGCATGATAACACATTACAACCTAGCATGATAACACATTACAACCTAGCATGATAACACATTACAACCTAGCATGATAACACATTACAACCTAGCATGATAACACATTACAACCTAGCATGATAACACATTACAACACATTACAACCTAGCAGGATAACACATTACAACACATTACAACCTAGCATGATAACACATTACAACCTAGCATGATAACACATTACAACACATTACAACCTAGCATGATAACACATTACAACCTAGCATGATAACACATTACAACCTAGCATGATAACACATTACAACACATTACAACCTAGCATGATAACACATTACAACCTAGCATGATAACACATTACAACCTAGCATGATAACACATTACAACCTAGCATGATAACACATTACAACAGCATGATAACAATTATAACCTAGCATGATAACACATTACAACCTAGCATGATAACACATTACAACCTAGCATGATAACACATTACAACCTAGCATGATAACACATTACAACCTAGCATGATAACACAACCTTACAACACATTACAACCTAGCAGGATAACACATTACAACCTAGCATTATAACAGCATGATAACACATTACAACCTAGCATGATAACACATTACAACATTAACACATTACAACAGCATGATAACACATTACAACCTAGCATGATAACACATTACAACCTAGCATGATAACACATTACAACCTAGCATGATAACACATTACAACCATTATGATAACACATTACAACCTAGCAGGATAACACATTACAACCTACAACCTAGCATGATAACACATTACAACCTAGCATGATAACATTACAACACATTAACAACCTAGCATGATAACACATTACAACCTAGCATGATAACACATTACAACCTAGCATGATAACACATTACAACCTAGCATGATAACACATTACAACCTAGCATGATAACACATTACAACCTAGCAGGATAACACATTACAACCTAGCATGATAACACATTACAACCTAGCATGATAACACATTACAACCTAGCAGGATAACACATTACAACCATGATAACACATTACAACCTAGCATGATAACACATTACAACCTAGCAGGATAACACATGATAACACATTACAACCTAGCATGATAACACATTACAACCTAGCATGATAACACATTACAACCTAGCATGATAACACATTACAACCTAGCATGATAACACATTACAACCTAGCATGATAACACATTACAACCTAGCATGATAACACATTACAACCTAGCATGATAACACATTACAACCTAGCAGGATAACACATTACAACCTAGCAGGATAACACATTACAACCTAGCAGGATAACATTACAACCTAGCATGATAACACATTACAACCTAGCATGATAAACCTAGCATGATAACACATTACAACCTATAACCATTACAGCATGATAACACATTACAACCTAGCATGATAACACATTACAACCTAGCATGATAACACATTACAACCTAGCAGGATAACACATTACAACACATTACAACCTAGCATGATAACACATTACAACCTAGCATGATAACACATTACAACCTAGCATGATAACACATTACAACCTAGCATGATAACACATTACAACCTAGCATGATAACACATTACAACCTAGCAGGATAACACATTACAACCTAGCAGATAACACATTACAACCTAGCATGATAACACATTACAACCTAGCATGATAACACATTACAACCTAGCATGATAACAACACATTACAACCTAGCATGATAACACATTACAACCTAGCACATTAACACATTACAACCTAGCATGATAACACATTACAACCTAGCATGATAACACATTACAACCTACATTATAACACATTACAACCTAGCATGATAACACATTACAACCTAGCATGATAACACATTACAACCTAGCATGATATAACACATTACAACACATTACAACCTAGCATGATAACACATTACAACCTAGCATGATAACACATTACAACCTAGCACCTAGCATGATAACACATTACAACCTAGCATATAACACATTACAACCTAGCATGATAACACATTACAACCTAGCATTAACACATTACAACCTAGCATGATAAACACATTACAACCTAGCATGATAACACATTACAACCTAGCAGGATAACACATTAAACACATTACAACCTAGCATGGATAACACATTACAACCTAGCATGATAACACATTACAACCTAGCATGATAACACATTAGCAATAACACATTACAACCTAGCATGATAACACATTACAACCTAGCAGGATAACACATTACAACACATTACAACCTAGCATGATAACACAGCATGATAACACATTACAACCTAGCATTAACAACCTAGCATGATAACACATTACAACCTAGCATGGTAACACATTACAACCTAGCATGATAACACATTACAACCTAGCAGGATAACACATTACAACACATTACAACCTAGCAGGATAACACATTATAACACATTACAACCTAGCAGGATAACACATTATAACACATTACAACCTAGCATGATAACACATTACAACCTAGCATGATAACACATTACAACCTAGCATGATAACACATTACAACCTAGCATGATAACACATTACAACCTAGCATGATAACACATTACAACCTAGCATGATAACACATTACAACCTAGCAGGATAACACATTACAACCTAGCATGATAACACATTACAACCTAGCAGGATAACACATTACAACCTAGCATGATAACACATTACAACCTAGCATGATAACACATTACAACCTAGCAGGATAACACATTACAACCTAGCATGATAACACATTACAACCTAGCATGATAACACATTACAACCTAGCATTATAAACCTAGCATGATAACACATTACAACCTAGCATGATAACACATTACAACCTAGCATGATAACACATTACAACCTAGCATGATAACACATTACAACCTAGCATGATAACACATTACAACCTAGCAGGATAACACATTACAACCTAGCAGGATAACACATTACAACCTAGCATGATAACACATTACAACCTAGCATGATAACACATTACAACCTAGCATGACAACACATTACAACCTAGCATGATAACACATTACAACCTAGCATGATAACACATTACAACCTAGCATGATAACACATTACAACCTAGCATGATAACACATTACAACCTAGCATGATAACACATTACAACACATTACAACCTAGCATGATAACACATTACAACCTAGCATGATAACACATTACAACCTAGCATGATAACACATTACAACCTAGCATGATAACACATTACAACCTAGCATGACAACACATTACAACCTAGCATGATAACACATTACAACCTAGCATGATAACACATTACAACCTAGCAGGATAACACATTACAACCTAGCATGGTAACACATTACAACACATTACAACCTAGCATGATAACACATTACAACCTAGCATGATAACACATTACAACCTAGCATGATAACACATGATAACACATTACAACCTAGCATGATAACACATTACAACCTAGCATGATAACACATTACAACCTAGCATGATAACACATTACAACCTAGCATGATAACACATTACAACCTAGCATGATAACACATTACAACCTAGCATGATAACACATTACAACCTAGCATGATAACACATTACAACCTAGCATGATAACACATTACAACCTAGCATGATAACACATTACAACCTTAGCATGATAACACATTACAACCCTAGCAGGATAACACATTACAACCTAGCATGATAACACATTAACACATTACAACCTAGCATGATAACACATTACAACCTAGCATGATAACACAACACATTACAACCTAGCATGGAACACATTACAACCTAGCATGATAACACATTACAACCTAGCATGATAACACATTACAACCTAGCATGATAACACATTACAACATTACAACACATTACAACCTAGCATGATAACACCAGCATGATAACACATTACAACCTAGCATGATAACACATTACAACCTAGCATGATAACACATTACAACCTAGCATGATAACACATTACAACCTTAACACATTACAACCTAGCATTAACACATTACAACCTAGCATGATAACACATTATAACCTAGCATGATAACACATTACAACCTAGCATGATAACACATTACAACCTAGCATGATAACACATTACAACCTAGCATGATAACACATTACAACCTAGCATGATAACACATTACAACCTAGCAGGATAACACATTACAACCTAGCAGGATAACACATTACAACCTAGCATGATAACACATTACAATAGCATGATAACACATTACAACCTAGCATGATAACACATTACAACCTAGCATGATAACACATTACAACCTAGCATGATAACACATTACAACCTAGCATGATAACACATTACAACCTAGCAGGATAACACATTACAACCTAGCATGATAACACATTACAACCTAGCATGATAACACATTACAACCTAGCATGATAACACATTACAACCTAGCACCACATACAACCTAGCATGATAACACATTACAACCTAGCAGGATAACACATTACAACCTAGCAGGATAACACATTACAACCTAGCATGATAACACATTACAACCTAGCATGATAACACATTATAACACATTACAACCTAGCATGATAACACATTACAACCTAGCATGATAACACATTACAACACATTACAACCTAGCATGATAACACATTACAACCTAGCAGGATAACACATTACAACCTAGCAGGATAACACATTACAACCTAGCATGATAACACATTACAACCTAGCATGATAACACATTACAACCTAGCAGGATAACACATTACAACCTAGCATGATAACACATTACAACCTAGCAGGATAACACATTACAATTAGCATGATAACAGGATAACACATTACAACCTAGCATGATAACACATTACAACCTAGCATGATAACACATTACAACCTAGCATGATAACACATAGCATGATAACACATTACAACCTAGCATGATAACACATTACAACCTAGCAGGATAACACAACCTAGCATTACAACCTAGCATGGTAACACATTACAACCTAGCATGATAACACAT
>NC_088409.1:5869933-5907788 GCF_034236695.1 Oncorhynchus nerka | reverse complement strand
ACAGTAATACAGTTAAATGCTTGTGTTTCTAATACCTAGTTAAATGCTTGTGTTTCTAGCTCCAACAGTAATACCTAGTTAAATGCTTATGTTTCTAGCTCCAACAGTAATACCTAGCTAAATGCTTGTGTTTCTAGCTCCAACAGTAATACCTCGCTAAATGGTGTCCTTGCAGGTGCCTTGTTCCAGCGGCTCGTTGCTCTACGTGTGGTGCACCCTGATCACCATGGAAACGGACTCTCACATGCAGCAGAGAGTGGTGAGTATAGCCATCCAGCGTAGGGTCTGATGTGGTACCCTATTCCCTATGTAGTGCACTACTTTCTACCAGGGCCCAGAGGGTCCCTATTCCATATATACTGTAACTCTAACTAACACCATCCTCTAACTAACACCATCCTCTAACTAACACCATCCTCTAACTAACACCGTCCTCTAACTAACACCGTCCTCTAACTAACACCATCCTCTAACACCGTCCTCTAACTGACACCATCCTCTAACTAACACCATCCTCTAACACCATCCTCTAACACCATCCTCTAACTAACACCATCCTCTAACTAACACCATCTTCTAACACCATCCTCTAACTAACACCATCCTCTAACTAACACCATCCTCTAACTAACACGTCCTCTAACTAACACCATCCTCTAACTAACACCGTCCTCTAACTAACACCGTCCTCTAACTGACAACATCCTCTAACTGACACCATCCTCTAACTAACACCGTCCTCCAACTAACACCGTCCTCTAACTAACACCGTCCTCTAACTAACACCATCCTCTAACTAACACCGTCCTCTAACTAACACCATCCTCTAACTAACACCGTCCTCTAAATAACACCATCCTCTAACACCATCCTCTAACTAACACCGTCCTCTAACACCGTCCTCTAACTGACACCATCCTCTAACTAACACCATCCTCTAACTAACACCATCCTCTAACACCATCCTCTAACTAACACCATCCTCTAACTAACACCATTCTCTAACTAACACCATCCTCTAACTAACACCATCCTCTACCTAACACCATCATCTAACTAACACCATCCTCTGACTAACACCGTCCTCTAACTAACACCGTCCTCTAACACCGTCCTCTAACTGACACCATCCTCTAACTAACACCATACTCTAACACCATCCTCTAACACCATCCTCTAACTAACACCATTCTCTAACTAACACCATCCTCTAACTAACACGTCCTCTAACTAACACCATCCTCTAACTAACACCGTCCTCTAACTAACACCATCCTCTAACTAACACCATCCTCTAACTAACACCATCCTCTAACTGACACCATCCTCTAACTGACACCATCCTCTAACACCATCCTCTAACTAACACCGTCCTCTAACACCATCCTCTAACTAACACCGTCCTCTAACTAACACCATCCTCTTACTAACACCATCCTCTAACACCATTCCTCTAACACCATCCTCTAACACCATCCTCTAACTAACACCATCCTCTAACTAACACCATCCTCTAACTAACACCATTCTCTAACACCATCCTTTGACTAACACCATCCTCTAACACCATCCTCTAACACCATCCTCTGACAAACACCGTCCTCTAACTAACACCATCCTCTAACTAACACCATCCTCTAACACCATCCTCTAACTAACACCGTCCTCTAACTAACCCCGTCCTCTAACTAACACGTCCTCTAACTAACACCATCCTCTAACTAACACCATCCTCTAACTAACACCATCCTCTAACTAACACCATCCTCTAACTGACACCATCCTCTAACACCATCCTCTAACTAACACCGTCCTCTAACACCATCCTCTAACTAACACCGTCCTCTAACTAACACCATCCTCTAACTAACACCATCCTCTAACACCATTCCTCTAACACCATCCTCTAACACCATCCTCTAACTAACACCATCCTCTAACTAACACCATCCTCTAACTAACACCATCCTCTAACACCATCCTTTGACTAACACCATCCTCTAACACCATCCTCTAACACCATCCTCTGACAAACACCGTCCTCTAACTAACACCATCCTCTAACTAACACCATCCTCTAACACCATCCTCTAACTAACACCGTCCTCTAACTAACCCCGTCCTCTAACTAACACGTCCTCTAACTAACACCATCCTCTAACTAACACCATCCTCTAACTAACACCATCCTCTAACTAACACCATCCTCTAACTAACACCATCCTCTATCTAACACCGTCCTCTAACTAACACGTCCTCTAACTAACACCATCCTCTAACTAACACCGTCCTCTAAATAACACCATCCTCTAACACCATCCTCTAACTAACACCGTCCTCTAACACCGTCCTCTGACACCATCCTCTAACTAACACCATCCTCTAACTAACACCATCCTCTAACTGACACCATCCTCTAACTAACACCATCCTCTAACTAACACCATCCTCTAACTAACACCATCCTCTAACACCATCCTCTGACTAACACCGTCCTCTAACTAACACCATCCTCTAACACCATCCTCTGACAAACACCGTCCTCTAACTAACACCATCCTCTAACTAACACCATCCTCTAACACGGTCCTCTAACTAACACCGTCCTCTAACTAACACGTCCTCTAACTAACACCATCCTCTAAATAACACCATCCTCTAACTAACACCATCCTCTAACTAACACCATCCTCTAACTAACACCGTCCTCTAACACCATCCTCTAACTAACACCATCCTCTAACTAACACCATCCTCTAACACCGTCCTCTAACTAACACCATCCTCTAACACCATCCTTAACTAACACCGTCCTCTAACTAACACCATCCTCTAACTAACACCATCCTCTAACTAACACCATCCTCTAACTAACACCATCCTCTAACACCGTCCTCTAACTAACACCGTCCTCTAACTAACACCATCCTCTAACTAACACCATCCTCTAACTAACACCATCCTCTAACTAACACCATCCTCTAACTAACACCATCCTCTAACTAACTAACACCGTCCTCTAACTAACACCATCCTCTAACTAACACCGTCCTCTAACTAACACCATGCTCTAACACCATCCTCTAACTAATACCATCCTCTAACTAACACCATCCTCTAACTAACACCATCCTCTAACTAACACCGTCCTCTAACTAACACCGTCCTCTAACTAACACCATCCTCTAACTAACACCATCCTCTAACACCATCCTCTAACTAACACCATCCTCTAACACCAACCTCTAACTAACACCATCCTCTAACTAACACCGTCCTCTAACTAACACCATCCTCTAACTAACACCATCCTCTAACTAACACCATCCTCTAACTAACACGTCCTCTAACTAACACGTCCTCTAACTAACACCATCCTCTAACACCATCCTCTAACTAACACATCCTCGAACTAACACCATCCTCTAACTAACACCATCCTCTAACTAACACATCCTCTATCTAACACCATCCTCTAACTAACACCATCCTCTAACTAACACCATCCTCTAACTAACACGTCCTCTAACTAACACCATCCTCTAACTAACACATCCTCTAACTAACACCATCCTCTAACTAACACCATCCTCTAACTAACACCATCCTCTAACTAACACCATCCTCTAACTAACACCATCCTCTATCTAACACCGTCCTCTAACTAACACGTCCTCTAACTAACACCATCCTCTAACTAACACCGTCCTCTAAATAACACCATCCTCTAACACCATCCTCTAACTAACACCGTCCTCTAACACCATCCTCTGAACACCATCCTCTAACTAACACCATCCTCTAACTAACACCATCCTCTAACTGACACCATCCTCTAACTAACACCATCCTCTAACTAACACCATCCTCTAACTAACACCATCCTCTAACACCATCCTCTGACTAACACCGTCCTCTAACTAACACCATCCTCTAACACCATCCTCTGACAAACACCGTCCTCTAACTAACACCATCCTCTAACTAACACCATCCTCTAACACGGTCCTCTAACTAACACCATCCTCTAACTAACACGTCCTCTAACTAACACCATCCTCTAAATAACACCATCCTCTAACTAACACCATCCTCTAACTAACACCATCCTCTAACTAACACCGTCCTCTAACACCATCCTCTAACTAACACCATCCTCTAACTAACACCATCCTCTAACACCGTCCTCTAACTAACACCATCCTCTAACACCATCCTTAACTAACACCGTCCTCTAACTAACACCATCCTCTAACTAACACCATCCTCTAACTAACACCATCCTCTAACTAACACCATCCTCTAACACCGTCCTCTAACTAACACCGTCCTCTAACTAACACCATCCTCTAACTAACACCATCCTCTAACTAACACCATCCTCTAACTAACACCGTCCTCTAACTAACACCGTCCTCTAACTAACTAACACCGTCCTCTAACTAACACCATCCTCTAACTAACACCGTCCTCTAACTAACACCATGCTCTAACACCATCCTCTAACTAATACCATCCTCTAACTAACACCATCCTCTAACTAACACCATCCTCTAACTAACACCGTCCTCTAACTAACACCGTCCTCTAACTAACACCATCCTCTAACTAACACCATCCTCTAACACCATCCTCTAACTAACACCATCCTCTAACACCAACCTCTAACTAACACCATCCTCTAACTAACACCGTCCTCTAACTAACACCATCCTCTAACTAACACCATCCTCTAACTAACACCATCCTCTAACTAACACGTCCTCTAACTAACACGTCCTCTAACTAACACCATCCTCTAACACCATCCTCTAACTAACACATCCTCGAACTAACACCATCCTCTAACTAACACCATCCTCTAACTAACACATCCTCTATCTAACACCATCCTCTAACTAACACCATCCTCTAACTAACACCATCCTCTAACTAACACCATCCTCTAACTAACACCATCCTCTAACTAACACATCCTCTAACTAACACCATCCTCTAACTAACACCATCCTCTAACTAACACCATCCTCTAACTAACACGTCCTCTAACTAACACCATCCTCTAACTAACACATCCTCTAACTAACACATCCTCTAACTAACACCATCCTCTAACTAACACCATCCTCTAACTAACACCATCCTCTAACACCATCCTCTAACACCATCCTCTAACTAACACCGTCCTCTAACACCATCCTCTAACACCGTCCTCTAACTAACACCGTCCTCTAACACCATCCTCTAACACCTTCCTCTAACTAACACCGTCCTCTAACTAACACCGTCCCCTAACACCGTCCTCTAACACCATCCTCTAACCCCGTCTCTAACACCATCCTCTAACACCGTCTTCTAACACCATCCTCTAACACCGTCCTCTAACTAACACCGTCCTCTAACACTGTCCTCTAACACCGTCCTCTAACACCGTCCTCTAACACCGTCCTCTAACACCGTCCTCTAACTAACACCGTCCTCTAACACCGTCCTCTAACACCGTCCTCTAACACCGTCCTCTAACTAACACCGTCCTCTAACACCGTCCTCTAACTAACACCGTCCTCTAACACCGTCCTCTAACTAACACCGTCCTCTAACACCGTCCTCTAACTAACACCGTCCTCTAACACCGTCCTCTAACACTGTCCTCTAACTAACACCGTCCTCTAACACCATCCTCTAACACCGTCCTCTAACTAACACCGTCCTCTAACACCGTCCTCTAACACCGTCCTCTAACACCGTCCTCTAACTAACACCATCCTCTAACACCGTCCTCTAACACCATCCTCTAACACCGTCCTCTAACACCGTCCTCTAACTAACACCATCCTCTAACACCGTCCTCTAACACCGTCCTCTAACACCGTCCTCTAACACCTTCCTCTAACTAACACCGTCCTCTAACACCATCCTCTAACACCGTCCTCTAACACCATCCTCTAACACCGTCCTCTAACACCATCCTCTAACACCATCCTCTAACACCATCCTCTAACACCGTCCTCTAACACCATCCTCTAACACCATCCTCTAACACCATCCTCTAACACCGTCCTCTAACTAACACCGTCCTCTAACTACCACCATCCTCTAATACCGTCCTCTAACACCATCCTCTAACACCGTCCTCTAACACCATCCTCTAACACCGTCCTCTAACACCGTCCTCTAACACCGTCCTCTAACTAACACCATCCTCTAACTAACACCGTCCTCTAACTAACACCATCCTCTAACTAACACCATCCTCTAACTAACACCGTCCTCTAACACCATCCTCTAACACCATCCTCTAACACCGTCCTCTAACACCATCCTCTAACACCGTCCTCTAACTAACACCGTCCTCTAACTAACACCTCTAAGTCCTTCTCACAACCCCGTTTTTTTCCCAGAGTCCCAACACAGATGGGTTGCAGTGCCACACAACATCACTTAGACTGACACCCACAGTGGTGACAATATTCCAACAATAGTCTCTGTCTCTCTCTCCCTCTCTCTCTCTCTCTCTCTCTCTCTCTCTCTCTCTCTGTCTCTCTCTCTCTCTCTCTCTCTCTCTCCCTCTGTCTCTCTCTGTCTCTCTCTGTCTCTTTGTCTCTCTCTCTCTCTCTCTCTCTGTCTCTCTCTCTCTCTCTCTCTCTCTCCCCCTACCTCCATTCCCGGCTTCCTTTCGGTAACCACCACGGTTTGGCTTTGATTACAGTACCTCCTCATAGCTAGGACACACACACACATACGCAGACACACACGTCCATTCGGAGGCATTGATTTCTACCCCTGTCTGTCTCTGAGGAGAAAAGGAAAGAGGATGACATGGATCTGTTTTCAGTGCGGTGAGGCCAGACAGTATTATGGTAGATTAGGCTGGTTGTGGTGGAGAGAGAGGAGGTGGTGGAGAAAGAGGAGACAGAGAGAGAGAGGAAGGGGGAGACACAGAGAGAGGAAGGGAGAGAGAGATGAGGTGGTGGAGAGAGAGGAGACACAGAGAGAGAGAGGAGAGAGAGGAGGTGGTGGAGAGAGAGGAGACACAGAGAGAGAGAGAGGAGGTGGTGGAGAGAGAGGAGACACAGAGAGAGAGAGGAGAGAGAGGAGGTGGTGGAGAGAGAGGAGACACAGAGAGAGAGAGAGGAAGGGGGAGACACAGAGAGAGAGGAAGGGGGAGACAGAGAGAGGGGAAGGGGAGACAGAGAGAGAGGAAGGGGGAGACATAGAGAGAGAGAGAGGAAGGGGGAGACACAGAGAGAGAGAGAGGACTACTGTCACTCTACTGTCCTGACAACAGACCCCTTTCTGCCTCCTCACTACTGTCCTGACAACAGACCTCTTTCTGCCTCCTCTCTACTCTACTGTCCTGACAACATACCCCTTTCTGCCTCCTCACTACTGTCCTGACAACATACCTCTTTCTGCCTCCTCTCTACTCTACTGCCCTGACAACAGACCTCTTTCTGCCTCCTCACTACTGTCCTGACAACAGACCTCTTTCTGCCTCCTCACTACTGTCCTGACAACATACCCCTTTCTGCCTCCTCACTACTCTACTGTCCTGACAACAGACCTCATTCTGCCTCCTCACTACTGTCCTGACAACATACCCCTTTCTGCCTCCTCACTACTGTCCTGACAACATACCCCTTTCTGCCTCCTCTCTACTCTACTGTCCTGACAACAGACCCCTTTCTGCCTCCTCACTACTCTACTGTCCTGACAACAGACCTCTTTCTGCCTCCTCACTACTCTACTGTCCTGACAACAGACCTCTTTCTGCCTCCTCTACTCTACTGTCCTGACAACAGACCCCTTTCTGCCTCCTCTCTACTCTACTGTCCTGACAACAGACCTCTTTCTGCCTCCTCTCTACTCTACTGTCCTGACAACAGACCTCTTTCTGCCTCCTCACTACTCTACTGTCCTGACAACAGACCCCTTTCTGCCTCCTCTCTACTGTCCTGACAACATACCTCTTTCTGCCTCCTCTCTACTCTACTGTCCCGACAACAGACCTCATTCTGCCTCGTCTCTACTCTACTGTCCTGACAACAGACCTCTTTCTGCCTCGTCTCTACTCTACTGTCCTGACAACAGACCCCTTTCTGCCTCCTCTCTACTCTACTGTCCTGACAACAGACCTCTTTCTGCCTCGTCTCTACTCTACTGTCCTGACAACAGACCTCTTTCTGCCTCGTCTCTACTCTACTGTCCTGACAACAGACCTCATTCTGCCTCGTCTCTACTCTACTGTCCTGACAACAGACCTCTTTCTGCCTCGTCTCTACTCTACTGTCCTGACAACAGACCTCTTTCTGCCTCCTCACTACTGTCCTGACAACAGACCTCTTTATGCCTCCTCACTACTCTACTGCCATGACAACAGACCTCTTTCTGCCTCCTCTCTACTGTCCTGACAACAGACCTCTTTATGCCTCCTCACTACTCTACTGCCATGACAACAGACCCCTTTCTGCCTCCTCACTACTGTCCTGACAACAGACCTCTTTCTGCCTCCTTTCTCTCTCGGTCTCTCTGTCTCTGTCTCTCTCTCTGTCCCTCTCTGTCTCTCTGTCTCTGTCTCTCTCTCTGTCTCTCTCTTTCTCTCTCTCTCTGTCTCTCTCTCTGTCTCTCTCTCTCTCTCTCTCTCTCTGTCTCTCTCTCTGTCTCTCTCTCTCTGTCTCTCTCTCTCTCTGTCTCTCTCTCTCTCTCTCTCTCTCTCTCTCTCTGTCTCTCTCTCTCTCTCTCTCTCTCTCTCTGTCTCTCTCTCTCTGTCTCTCTCTCTCTGTCTCTCTCTCTCTCTCTCTCTCTCTCTCTGTCTCTCTCTCTCTCTCTCTCTCTCTCTCTCTCTCTCTCTCTCTCTCTCTCTGTCTCTCTCTCTCTCTCTCTCTCTCTCTCTCTCTCTCTCTCTGTCTCTCTCTCTGTCTCTCTCTCTGTCTCTGTCTCTCTAACAGCCGTGTCCTGTTCTCTTCCAGGTTGTATTTAGTCCTCTGTTCATGATGCGTAGCCACCTTCCAGACCCTGTCATCATCCACACAGAGAAGAGAAGTCTGGGGCTGAGAGAGAGTCAGCTGATCCAGGGACAGGGTCACCAGGAACAACTACTGAACACGGAGAATGACCTGACACACCACCTCACCTTCCAGGCCAGGTAACACACCTTCCGGGCCAGGTAACACACCTTCCGGGCCAGGGAAGGGAAGGGAGGGAGGGAGGGAGGGAGGGAAGGGAAGGGAGGGAGGAAGGAAGGGAGGGAGGGAGGAAGGGGTCTCCCCAGTCCAAGTAGAACTGACAGCTGAGTGACAGATAGACATTGGTCGTAGTTCTGAAGCCATGTTATTCTATTGTCTGGGTCTAATGTATCCTGGAGGGTTGTTGATTTAGTGCTGCTAGGATGGGTCACCCTCTCTGATCCCAGACCTGCTGAAACACCCCGCCAGACAGGAAGTAACTAGACTCAGTTAACCATGACTTTAGTTTCCACTTTAGACCCCAGTTAACCATGGCTCTAATTAGGATCCACAGAGTAACACAGTGGATACTGGCTGTAGTGGGTCAGTTAGGATCCACAGAGTAACATGGTGGATACTGGCTGTAGTGGGTCAGTTAGGATCCACAGAGTAACACAGTGGATACTGGCTGTAGTGGGTCAGTTAGGATCCACAGAGTAACACAGTGGATACTGGCTGTAGTGGGTCAGTTAGGATCCACAGAGTAACACAGTGGATACTGGCTGTAGTGGGTCAGTTAGGATCCACAGAGTAACACAGTGGATACTGGCTGTAGTGGGTCAGTTAGGATCCACAGAGTAACACTGTGGATACTGGCTGTAGTGGGTCAGTTAGGATCCACAGAGTAACACAGTGGATACTGACTGTAGTGGGTCAGTTAGGATCCACAGAGTAACACAGTGGATACTGACTGTAGTGGGTCAGTTAGGATCCACAGAGTAACACAGTGGATACTGGCTGTAGTGGGTCAGTTAGGATCCACAGAGTAACATGGGGGATACTGGCTGTAGTGGGTCAGTTAGGATCCACAGAGTAACATGGTGGATACTGGCTGTAGTGGGTCAGTTAGGATCCACAGAGTAACATGGGGGATACTGGCTGTAGTGGGTCAGTTAGGATCCACAGAGTAACACAGGGGATACTGGCTGTAGTGGGTCAGTTAGGATCCACAGAGTAACATGGGGGATACTGGCTGTAGTGGGTCAGTTAGGATCCACAGAGTAACACAGGGGATACTGGCTGTAGTGGGTCAGTTAGGATCCACAGAGTAACACGGTGGATACTGGCTGTAGTGGGTCAGTTAGGATCCACAGAGTAACACAGTGGATACTGGCTGTAGTGGGTCAGTTAGGATCCACAGAGTAACACAGTGGATACTGGCTGTAGTGGGTCAGTTAGGATCCACAGAGTAACACAGTGGATACTGGCTGTAGTGGGTCAGTTAGGATCCACAGAGTAACACAGTGGATACTGGCTGTAGTGGGTCAGTTAGGATCCACAGAGTAACACGGGGGATACTGGCTGTAGTGGGTCAGTTAGGATCCACAGAGTAACACTGTGGATACTGGCTGTAGTGGGTCAGTTAGGATCCACAGAGTAACATGGGGGATACTGGCTGTAGTGGGTCAGTTAGGATCCACAGAGTAACACTGGGGATACTGGCTGTAGTGGGTCAGTTAGGATCCACAGAGTAACACAGTGGATACTGGCTGTAGTGGGTCAGTTAGGATCCACAGAGTAACATGGGGGATACTGGCTGTAGTGGGTCAGTTAGGATCCACAGAGTAACACTGAGGCGTCTGTGGAACAAGCAGAGATCATACTTCACCCCAGACAGTAGGAATCAAACCCACATTGGACTAGCTGTGTGTGTGTGTTATATGAAGACTAACCTGTCTGTCTGTCTCTCTGTCTGTCTGCCTGTCTGCCTGTCTGCCTGTCTGTCTGTCTGTCTGTCTGTCTGTCTGTCTGTCTGTCTGTCTGTCTGTCTGTCTGTCTGTCTGTCTGCCTGCCTGTCTGCCTGTCTGTCTGTCTGTCTGTCTGTTGCAGTGAGGACGAGGATGCGTCTCACTGTGCGGTGCCCATCTCCACCAGTGTGATCAAACAGATAGTGAACAGGAGCCAGGCTGGGTTGGAGGACAGCCAGGACCACATACTGGCAGACTTCTACGGTCTGAAGAACAACAGCCAGCCTCCATGGCCCTACGTCAGCAAGGACACAGACAGGTACTGTGTGTGTGTGTGTGTGTGTGTGTGTGTGTATGTGTGTGTGTGTGTGTGTGTGTGTGTGTGTGTGTGCACTGCTGTCTCTTGTACACTAGGGACCTGGGGAAGAGTTGCAGGGGACAGAAGAGGAGGAGAATTGGCCTATTTGAAAATGGTTTCATTTAGGAGAGCCCTGGTTTAGATCCTAGGAGACCCCTGGTTTAGATCCTAGGAGAACCCTGGTTTAGATCCTAGGAGACCCCTGGTTTAGATCCTAGGAGACCCCTGGTTTAGATCCTAGGAGACCCCTGGTTTAGATCCTAGGAGAACCCTGGTTTAGATCCTAGGAGACCCCTGGTTTAGATCCTAGGAGACCCCTGGTTTAGATCCTAGGAGACTCCTGGTTTAGATCCTAGGAGACCCCTGGTTTAGATCCTAGGAGACCCCTGGTTTAGATCCTAGGAGACCCCTGGTTTAGATCCTAGGAGACCCCTGGTTTAGATCCTAGGAGAACCCTGGTTTAGATCCTAGGAGAACCCTGGTTTAGATCCTTGGAGACCCCTGGTTTAGATCCTAGGAGACCCCTGGTTTAGATCCTAGGAGAACCCTGGTTTAGATCCTAGGAGACCCCTGGTTTAGATCCTAGGAGACTCCTGGTTTAGATCCTAGGAGACTCCTGGTTTAGATCCTAGGAGACCCCTGGTTTAGATCCTTGGAGACCCCTGGTTTAGATCCTAGGAGACTCCTGGTTTAGATCCTAGGAGACCCCTGGTTTAGATCCTTGGAGACCCCTGGTTTAGATCCTAGGAGACTCCTGGTTTAGATCCTAGGAGACCCCTGGTTTAGATCCTAGGAGACCCCTGGTTTAGATCCTAGGAGACCCCTGGTTTAGATCCTTGGAGACCCCTGGTTTAGATCCTAGGAGACCCCTGGTTTAGATCCTAGGAGACCCCTGGTTTAGATCCTAGGAGACCCCTGGTTTAGATCCTAGGAGACCACTGGTTTAGATCCTAGGAGACCACTGGTTTAGATCCTAGGAGACTCCTGGTTTAGATCCTCGGAGACCACTGGTTTAGATCCTAGGAGACCACTGGTTTAGATCCTAGGAGACCCCTGGTTTAGATCCTAGGAGACCACTGGTTTAGATCCTAGGAGACCCCTGGTTTAGATCCTAGGAGACCCCTGGTTTAGATCCTCGGAGACCACTGGTTTAGATCCTAGGAGACCACTGGTTTAGATCCTAGGAGACTCCTGGTTTAGATCCTAGGAGACCACTGGTTTAGATCCTAGGAGACCACTGGTTTAGATCCTAGGAGACCACTGGTTTAGATCCTCGGAGACCCCTGGTTTAGATCCTAGGAGACCCCTGGTTTAGATCCTAGGAGACTCCTGGTTTAGATCCTTGGAGACTCCTGGTTTAGATCCTTGGAGACCCCTGGTTCAGATTCATTTAGCCGTTCTCCAAACTCCTCCTGGAGTCTACCTTCACTACAGGAACTAGACCTGGTGCCCTCCTGAAGTCCACCTTCACTACAGGAACTAGACCTGGTGCCCTCCTGAAGTCCACCTTCACTACAGGTCCTCCTGGAGTCTACCTTCACTGCAGGTCCTCCTGGAGTCCACCTTCACTACAGGTCCTCCTGGAGTCTACCTTCACCACAGGTCCTCCTGGAGTCTACCTTCACTACAGGTCCTCCTGGAGTCTACCTTCACTACAGGTCCTCCTGGAGTCCACCTTCACTACAGGTCCTCCTGTAGTCTACCTTCACTACAGGTCCTCCTTGAGTCTACCTTCACTACAGGTCCTCCTGGAGTCCACCTTCACTACAGGTCCTCCTGGAGTCCACCTTCACTACAGGTCCTCATGGAGTCTACTTTCACTACAGGTCCTCCTGGAGTCTACCTTCACTACAGGTCCTCCTTGAGTCCACCTTCACTACAGGTCCTCCTGGAGTACACCTTCACTACAGATCCTCCTGGAGTCCACCTTCACTACAGGAACTAGACCTGGGACCCTCCTGGAGTCCACCTTCACTACAGATCCTCCTGGAGTCTACTTTCACTACAGGAACTAGACCTGGGACCCTCCTGGAGTCTACCTTCACTACAGGAACTAGACCTGGGTCCCTCCTGGAGTCTACCTTCACTACAGATCCTCCTGGAGTCTACCTTCACTACAGGAACTAGACCTGGGGCCCTCCTGGAGTCTACCTTCACTACAGGAACTATTAGTCCTTAGTGTTCAGTAGAGTTGGGTGTTTCAGCAGTCAACAGTTACATAGACATTCAGCTTCATGTCATTGTTGAATTACTCCCCATGTAATGCTAATGGGGAGCTAACATGGCCGCCATAGAACGTTCTAGTCAAGTAAATGCATCTTTGCGGTCTATGTCTCTGTACATCAGGGGTAGGACAGAGACATGGTTTTGATGTTAACATGACCCCATGTGTGGGTTGGTGTGTGTGTGTTTGGGTTGATTGTGTGTGTGTGTTGTTTGCGTGTGTTTACGGTGGTGTGTGTTGTTTGTGTGTGTGGGTTGGTGTGTGTGTGTGTTGTTGGCGTGTGTTTGCGGTGGTGTGTGTTGTTTGTGTGTGTGTGTGTGTGTTGTTGGCGTGTGTTTACGGTGGTGTGTGTTGTTGGCGTGTGTTTACGGTGGTGTGTGTTGTTTGTGTGTGTGTGTGTGTGTGTGTGTGTGTTTACGGTGTTGTTGTTGTTTGTGTTTGTGTGTGTGTGTGTTGTTGGCGTGTGTTTACGGTGGTGTGTGTTGTTTGTGTGTGTGTGTGTGTGTGTGTGTGTGTGTGTGTTGTTGGCGTGTGTTTACGGTGGTGTGTGTTGTTTGTGTGTGTTGTTGGTGTGTGTGTGTGTGTTGTGTGAGTTGTTGGTGTGTGTTTGCGGTGGTGTGTGTGTTTGTGTGTGTGGGTTGGTGTGTGTGTGTGTGTGTGTGTGTGTGTGTGTGTGGTGTGGTGTGTGTGTGTTGTTGGCGTGTGTTTACGGTGGTGTGTGTTGTTTGTGTGTGTGGGTTGGTGTGTGTTGTTTGTGTGTGTGTGTTGTTGGCGTGTGTTTGCGGTGGTGTGTGTTGTGTGTTGTTGGCGTGTGTGTGTGTGTGTGTGTGTTGTTGGCGTGTGTTTACGGTGGTGTGTGTTGTTTGTGTGTGTGGGTTGGTGTGTGTTGTTTGTGTGTGTGTGTTGTTGGCGTGTGTTTGCGGTGGTGTGTGTTGTGTGTTGTTGGCGTGTGTTTACGGTGGTGTGTGTTGTTTGTGTGTGTGTGTGTGTGTGTGTGTGTTGTTGGCGTGTGTTTACGGTGGTGTGTGTTGTTTGTGTGTGTGTGTGTGTGTGTGTGTTGTTGCGTGTGTTTACGGTGGTGTGTGTTGTTTGTGTGTGTGGGTTGGTGTGTGTGTGTGTGTGTTGTTGGCGTGTGTTTACGGTGGTGTGTGTTGTTTGTGTGGGTGTGTGTGTGTGTGTTGTTGGCGTGTGTTTACGGTGGTGTGTGTTGTTTGTGTGTGTGTGTGTGTGTGTTGTTGGCGTGTGTGTGTGTGTGTTGTTTGCGTGTGTTTGCGGTGGTGTGTGTGTGTGTGTGTTTGTTGGCGTGTGTTTGCGGTGGTGTGTGTGTGTGTGTGTGTGTGTTGGCGTGTGTTTGCGGTGGTGTGTGTTTGTGTGTGTGTGTGTGTGTGTGTTGTTGGCGTGTGTTTACGGTGGTGTGTGTGTTTGTGTGTGTGTGTGTGTGTGTGTGTGTTGTTGGCGTGTGTTTACGGTGGTGTGTGTTGTTTGTGTGTGTGTGTGTGTGTGTGTGTTGTTGGCGTGTGTTTACGGTGGTGTGTGTGTGTGTGTGTGTTGTTGGCGTGTGTTTGCGGTGGTGTGTGTGTGTGTGTGTGTTGTTGGCGTGTGTTTGCGGTGGTGTGTGTGTGTGTGTGTTGTTGGCGTGTGTTTGCGGTGGTGTGTGTTGTGTGTGTCTGTGTTGTTGTTTGCGTGTGTTTGCGGTGTGTGTGTGTGTGTGTTGTTGGCGTGTGTTTGCGGTGGTGTGTTGTTGTTGTCTGTGTGTTTGCGGTGGTGTGTGTGTGTGTGTGTGTTGTTGGTGTGTGTTGATGCGGTGGTGTGTGTTGATGCGGTGGTGTGTGTTGATGCGGTGGTGTGTGTTGATGCGGTGGTGTGTGTTGATGCGGTGGTGTGTGTTGATGCGGTGGTGTGTGTTGATGCGGTGGTGTGTGTTGATGCGGTGGTGTGTGTTGATGCGGTGGTGTGTGTTGATCTGCATGGTGTGTGTTTGATGCGGTGGTGTGTGTTGATGCTCAGTGGTGTGTGTTGATGCGGTGGTGTGTGTTGATGCGGTGGTGTGTGTTGATGCGGTGGTGTGTGTTGATGCGGTACATGCCCATGTACCCAGATGCCTGTTCATTGATATTTGTTTGTATCTGCATATTCAGTTGTTTGTTTCCATGTGTTTCTGCGTACTTCCATGCCTCCGTGTGTCTGTTTAGCGTGGTTGAAGTTGGATGCTATGGTGATTGTTCATGTCTGTACCACAGATGTGTAGTGGAGGCCTTATCTCAGTGGGACAGAGACCTCCATGTTGGAGTGGAGGCCTTATCTCAGTGGGACAGAGACCTCCATGTTGGAGTGCAGGCCTTATTTCAGGGGGACAGATCCATGTTACAGGTGTATAGTGGAGGCCTTATCTCAGTGGGACAGATCCATGTTGGAGTGCAGGCCTTATTTCAGGGGGACAGATCCATGTTACAGGTGTATAGTGGAGGCCTTATCTCAGTGAGACAGATCCATGTTACAGGTGTATAGTGGAGGCCTTATCTCAGTGGGACAGAGACCTCCATGTTAGGTGTATAGTGGAGGCCTTATCTCAGTGGGACAGATCCATGTTACAGGTGTATAGTGGAGGCCTTATCTCAGTGGGACAGATCCATGTTACAGGTGTATAGTGGAGGCCTTATCTCAGTGGGACAGAGACCTCCATGTTGGAGTGGAGACCTTATCTCAGTGGAACAGATCCATGTTGGAGTGGAGGCCTTATCTCAGTGGGACAGATCCATGTTACAGGTGTATAGTGGAGGCCTTATCTCAGTGGGACAGATCCATGTTACAGGTGTATAGTGGAGGCCTTATCTCAGTGAGACAGATCCATGTTACAGGTGTATAGTGGAGGCCTTATCTCAGTGGGACAGAGACCTCCATGTTGGAGTGGAGGCCTTATCTCAGTGGGACAGATCCATGTTACAGGTGTATAGTGGAGGCCTTATCTCAGTGGGACAGATCCATGTTACAGGTGTATAGTGGAGGCCTTATCTCAGTGGAACAGAGACCTCCATGTTACAGGTGTATAGTGGAGACCTTATCTCAGTTATAGTGGAGACCTTATCTCAGTGGGACAGATCCATGTTACAGGTGTATTGTGGAGACCTTATCTCAGTGGGACAGAGACCTCCATGTTGGAGTGCAGGCCTTATCTCAGTGGAACAGAGACCTCCATGTTGGAGTGGAGGCCTTATCTCAGTGGGACAGAGACCTCCATGTTGGAGTGGAGGCCTTATCTCAGTGGAACAGAGACCTCCATGTTGGAGTGGAGGCCTTATCTCAGTGGGACAGATCCATGTTGGAGTGGAGGCCTTATCTCAGTGGGACAGATCCATGTTACAGGTGTATAGTGGAGGCCTTATCTCAGTGGAACAGAGACCTCCATGTTACAGGTGTATAGTGGAGACCTTATCTCAGTGGGACAGATCCATGTTACAGGTGTATAGTGGAGACCTTATCTCAGTGGAACAGAGACCTCCATGTTGGAGTGGAGGCCTTATCTCAGTGGAACAGAGACCTCCATGTTGGAGTGCAGGCCTTATCTCAGTGGGACAGATCCATGTTACAGGTGTATAGTGGAGGCCTTATCTCAGTGGGACAGAGACCTCCATGTTACAGGTGTATAGTGGAGACCTTATCTCAGTGGGACAGATCCATGTTACAGGTGTATAGTGGAGACCTTATCTCAGTGGGACAGGTCCATGTTACAGGTGTGTAGTGGAGACCTTATCTCAGTGGGACAGGTCCATGTTACAGGTGTATAGTGGAGGCCTTATCTCAGTGGGACAGATCCATGTTACAGGTGTATAGTGGAGACCTTATCTCAGTGGGACAGGTCCATGTTACAGGTGTATAGTGGAAACCTTATCTCAGTGGAACAGAGACCATGTTACAGGTGTATAGTGGAGACCTTATCTCAGTGGGACAGGTCCATGTTACAGGTGTATAGTGGAGGCCTTATCTCAGTGGGACAGATCCATGTTACAGGTGTATAGTGGAGACCTTATCTCAGTGGGACAGGTCCATGTTACAGGTGTATAGTGGAAACCTTATCTCAGTGGAACAGAGACCATGTTACAGGTGTATAGTGGAGACCTTATCTCAGTGGGACAGATCCATGTTACAGGTGTATAGTGGAGGCCTTATCTCAGTGGGACAGGTCCATGTTACAGGTGTATTGTGGAGACCTTATCTCAGTGGGACAGATCCATGTTACAGGTGTATAGTGGAGGCCTTATCTCAGTGGAACAGAGACCTCCATGTTACAGGTGTATAGTGGAGACCTTATCTCAGTGGGACAGATCCATGTTACAGGTGTATAGTGGAGGCCTTATCTCAGTGGGACAGGTCCATGTTACAGGTGTATAGTGGAGACCTTATCTCAGTGGGACAGATCCATGTTACAGGTGTATAGTGGAGGCCTTATCTCAGTGGAACAGAGACCTCCATGTTACAGGTGTATAGTGGAGACCTTATCTCAGTGGGACAGAGACCTCCATGTTGGAGTGCAGGCCTTATCTCAGTGGGACAGATCCATGTTACAGGTGTATAGTGGAGACCTTATCTCAGTGGGACAGAGACCTCCATGTTACAGGTGTATAGTGGAGGCCTTATCTCAGTGGGACAGATCCATGTTGGAGTGGAGGCCTTATCTCAGTGGGGCAGAGACCTCCATGTTACAGGTGTATAGTGGAGACCTTATCCCAGTGGGACAGAGACCTCCATGTTACAGGTGTATAGTGGAGACCTTATCCCAGTGGGACAGAGACCTCCATGTTACAGGTGTATAGTGGAGACCTTATCCCAGTGGGACAGAGACCTCCATGTTACAGGTGTATAGTGGAGACCTTATCCCAGTGGGACAGATCCATGTTACAGGTGTATAGTGGAGACCTTATCCCAGTGGGACAGCACCCCCCATCCCAGGGAGCTGTATAGTTGTTGATGTTTACAGTATTTAACTGTATATCTCTGTGTTTTACTGTAGGCCTGGATCAGAAGTCCTAGCCCAGTGGGACAGCCCCATGCAGGTGAAGTTGTCAGCCTGGATGTCTGGTCTCAACACTCTTCTAGTAGAGCTCATCCCCTGGGCCCTGTTGACCAACCACTCTACATGGGACCTCTGGCTGTTTGAAGGAGAGACCATCGTCCTGCAGATACCCGCTGGAAAGACCCTCGTTCCTCCTAACTTCAAGGTGAGAGAGGAGAGACCCTTCATTTATATAGACTGGTTTTTGGATGTATCACTGACCAAGATGGCTGCCGTTATCGTCACCTTCTAGTGCTATGCAGGTCGTATATCAGCCCTACTAGTGTATTATACACTCAGTGGCCAGTTTATTAGGTACATCCATCTAGTACCCGGGTCAGACCACCCTTTGCCTCCAGAACTGCTTGAATTATTTGGGGTATTTGGTATTTTATTAGGATGACCCATTAGCTGTTGCAAAAGCAGCCAACCTCTCTTCACAAGACTGCTGCTGACTGGATGTTTTGTATTAGCCTCTCTGGTCTCGGTAAACCCCAGACACTGTCTGTAGGAGCGAACCATTGTCGTGAACAGGGTAATGTACCTAATAAACTGGCCACTGAGTGTATATCTCTATGGGCCAGACAGGGGGACCCAGGGCACTCTATTGTTATTTAACCTTTATCTAACAAGGCAAGTCGACCTCAAACCCTATCACTGGGTAGGACCTCAAACCCCATCACTAGGTAGGACCTCAAACCCCATCACTAGGTAGGACCTCAAACCCCATCACTAGGTAGGACCTCAAACCCCATCACTAGGTACTAAGGTCTGTCTGTAGGGGTTCAGACCTCAAACCCCATCACTAGGTAGGACCTCAAACCCCATCACTAGGTAGGTCTGTCTGTAGGGGTTCAGACCTCAAACCCCATCACTAGGTAGGACCTCAAACCCCATCACTAGGTACTAAGGTCTGTCTGGTATCAGAGGATAAAGGCTGATGGCTACAAGAAACTAGCGTAAAGCTCTCTCTCTGTCTTCATTCCTCCCTCCCTCTCTCTCTCTTTCTCTCTCTCTCTCTCTCTCTCTCTCTCTCTCTCTCTCTCTCTCTCTCCCTCCCTCTCTCTCTCTGTCTTCATTCCTCCCTCCCTCCCTCCCTCCCTCTCTCTCTCTCTCCTACTCTCTCTCTCGTACTCTCTCTCTCTCGCTCTCTCTCTCTCTACCTCTCTCTCTCTGTCTTCATTCCTCCCTCCCTCCCTCCCTCCCTCTCTCTCTCTCCCTACTCTCTCTCGTACTCTCTCTCGCTCTCTCTCTCTCCCTCTCTCTCTCTGTCTTCATCCCTCCCTCTCCCTCTCCGTCTCTCTCCCCCTCTCTCTTTATTTCTCCCTCTCTCTTTGTACCTTCCTCCCTCTCTCTTTATCTCTCCCTCTCTCTTTGTCCTTTCCTCCCTCTCTCTCTCCCTCCCTCTCTCTCTTTGTCTCTCCCTCTCTCTTTGTACCTTCCTCCCTCTCTGTTTGTCCCTCCCTCCCTCCCTCCCTCCCTCTCTCTAGGAGGCGTTTCAGCTGGGTATCTACTGGTCCGACACTAACACGGTCCATAAGTCTACAGCCCTGAAGCTGGTCCATGACCTGACGTCTCCGCGCTGGAAAGAGGGTGTCAGTCCTGAGGTCCTCACCCTGGACGAGGAGGGCTATGTGGAGGCAGAGATCCCCCTGGGGAGGAACCCTGGGAGACAGAAGGTTAGGGACTGTCCATACTTACATCCTCCCCAAGCTACCGTTACTCTACGTGATACATGTGAGGCATTTAGCAGATGCTCTTATCCAGAGACACGGACAATTATTCAGTTCAACAAGGTAGGAACAGGTCCCTGCTATTACATTCAACAAGGTAGGAACAGGTCACTGTTATTACATTCAACAAGGTAGGAACAGGTCACTGTTATTACATTCAACAAGGTAGGAACAGGTCACTGTTATTACATTCAACAAGGTAGGAACAGGTCACTGTTATTACATTTAACAAGGTAGGAACAGGTCACTGTTATTACATTCAACAAGGTAGGAACAGGTCACTGTTATTACATTTCAACAAGGTAGGAACAGGTCAGATAACCACATATCACTGGTATTATATTCAACAAGGTAGGAACAGGTCACTGTTATTACATTCAACAAGGTAGGAACAGGTCACTGCTATTACATTCAACAAGGTAGGATCAGGTCACTGTTATTACATTTAACAAGGTAGGAACAGGTCACTGTTATTACATTCACTGGGTAATATTCAACAAGGTAGGAATAGGTCACTGTTATTACATTCAACAAGGTAGGAACAGGTCAGATAACCACATATCACTGTTATTACATTCAACAAGGTAGGAACAGGTCACTGTTATTACATTCAACAAGGTAGGAACAGGTCACTGTTATTACATTCAACAAGGTAGGAACAGGTCACTGTTATTACATTCAACAAGGTAGGAACAGGTCACTGTTATTACATTCAACAAGGTAGGAACAGGTCACTGTTACATTCAACAAGGTAGGAACAGGTTAACCACATATCACTGTTATTACATTCAACAAGGTAGGAACAGGTCACTGTTATTACATTCAACAAGGTAGGAACAGGTCACTGTTATTATATTCAACAAGGTAGGAACAGGTCACTGTTATTACATTCAACAAGGTAGGAACAGGTCAGATAACCACATATCACTGTTATTACATTCAACAAGGTAGGAACAGGTCACTGTTATTACATTCAACAAGGTAGGAACAGGTCAGATAACCACATATCACTGTTATTACATTCAACAAGGTAGGAACAGGTCAGATAACCACATATCACTGTTATTACATTCAACAAGGTAGGAACAGGTCAGATAACCACATATCACTGTTATTACATTCAACAAGGTAGGAACAGGTCACTGTTATTACATTCAACAAGGTAGGAACAGGTCACTGTTATTACATTCAACAAGGTAGGAACAGGTCAGATAACCACATATCACTGTTATTACATTCAACAAGGTAGGAACAGGTCCCTGTTATTACATTCAACAAGGTAGGAACAGGTCACTGTTATTACATTCAACAAGGTAGGAACAGGTCACTGTTATTACATTCAACAAGGTAGGAACAGGTCACTGTTATTATATTCAACAAGGTAGGAGCAGGTCAGATAACCACATGTCACTGTAATTACATTCAACAAGGTAGGAACAGGTCACTGGTATTACATTCAACAAGGTAGGAACAGGTCAGATAACCACATATCACTGTTATTATATTCAACAAGGTAGGAACAGGTCAGATAACCACATGTCACTGTTATTACATTCAACAAGGTAGGAACAGGTCAGATAACCACATATCACTGTTATTACATTCAACAAGGTAGGAACAGGTCACTGTTATTACATTCAACAAGGTAGGAACAGGTCACTGTTATTACATTCAACAAGGTAGGAACAGGTCACTGTTATTACATTCAACAAGGTAGGAACAGGTCACTGTTATTATATTCAACAAGGTAGGAACAGGTCACTGTTATTACATTCAACAAGGTAGGAACAGGTCAGTTATAATTCACATATCACTGTTATTACATTCAACAAGGTAGGAACAGGTCAGATAACTGTCACTTATATTCAACAAGGTAGGAACAGGTCACTGTTATTACATTCAACAAGGTAGGAACAGGTCAGATATTCAACAATATCACTGTTATTACATTCAACAAGGTAGGAACAGGTCAGATAACCACATATCACTGTTATTACATTCAAAGGTAAGAACAGGTCAGATAACCACATATCACTGTTATTACATTCAACAAGGTAGGAACAGGTCAGATAACATATCACTGTTATTATTCAACAAGGTAGGAACAGGTCACTGTTATTACATTCAACAAGGTAGGAACAGGTCAGATAACCAACAAGGTAGGTCACTGTTATTACATTCAACAAGGTAGGAACAGGTCACTGTTATTATATTCAACAAGGTAGGAACAGGTCACTGTTATTACATTCAACAAGGTAGGAACAGGTCACTGTTATTACATTCAACAAGGTAGGATCAGGTCACTGGTATTACATTCAACAAGGTAGGATCAGGTCACTGTTATTACATTCAACAAGGTAGGAACAGGTCAGATAACCACATATCACTGTTATTACATTCAACAAGGTAGGAACAGGTCACTGTTATTACATTCAACAAGGTAGGAACAGGTCACTGTTATTACATTCAACAAGGTAGGAACAGGTCAGATAACCACATATCACTGTTATTACATTCAACAAGGTAGGAACAGGTCAGATAACCATTCAACAAGGTAGGAACAGGTCAGTTATTACATTCAAACAAGGTAGGAACAGGTCACTGTTATTACATTCAACAAGGTAGGAACAGGTCACTGTTATTACATTCAACAAGGTAGGAACAGGTCACTGTTATTACATTCAACAAGGTAGGAAACAGGTCACTGTTATTACATTCAACAAGGTAGGAGCAGGTCAGATATAACCACATATTACTGTTCCATCTATAAAATGTCAATGAGACTAACTAACACATAGAAAAACAGTATCAGATAGACATGAGTTACTGGAGGCGTGTGGAGGCATTAACTCTGTCTCTCTTTGTCTCTCTCTGCCTCTGTCTCTCTCTGCCTCTTGTCTCTCTGTCTCTCTCTGTCTCTTTGTCTCTGTCTCTCTCTGCCTCTGTCTCTCTGTCTCTCTCTCTCTGTTTCTCTCTGTGTCTGTCTTTCTCTGTCTCTCTGTGTCTCTGTCTCTCTCTGTCTCTCTCTCTCTGTTTCTCTCTGCCTCTGTCTCTCTCTGTCTCTCTGTCTCTCACTCTCTCTCTCTGCCTCTGTCTCTGTGTCTCTCTGTCTCTCTCTCTCTCTCTCTGTCTCTCTCTCTCTCTCTCTCTCTCTCTCTCTCTCTCTCTCTCTCTCTCTCTCTCTGTCTCTCTGTTTCTGTCTCTCTGTCTCTGTGTCTCTGTCTGTGTCTTTGCCCCCTCCCTCTCTCTCTGTCTCTCTCTCTCTGTGTCTCTCTCTGTTTCTGTCTTTCTCTGTGTCTCTGTCTGTGTCTTTGCCCCCTCCCTCTCTCTCTGTCTCTCTGTCTCTGTCTCTCTCTCTCTGTGTCTCTCTCTGTTTCTGTCTTTCTCTGTGTCTCTGTCTGTGTATTTGCCCCCTCCCTCCCTATAGGTTTGTCAGTTCTGCGTGTCGTCTGTGGTGAGGCACGGCATCCAGATTATCCAGATAGAAGACAGGACCATCCTGGTTAACAACACCCCCTACTTCCTGTCATATAGAGCCCTACTGTCTGACCAGGCCCTGGGGACCACAGACCAGGTAACACCCCCTACTTCCTGTCATATAGAGCCCTACTGTCTGACCAGGCCCTGGGGACCACAGACCAGGTAACACCCCCTACTTCCTGTCATATAGAGCCCTACTGTCTGCCCAGGCCCTGGGGACCACAGACCAGGTAACACCCCCTACTTCCTATCATATAGAGCCCTACTGTCTGCCCAGGCCCTGGGGACCACAGACCAGGTAACACCCCCTACTTCCTGTCATATAGAGCCCTACTGTCTGCCCAGGCCCTGGGGACCACAGACCAGGTAACACCCCCTACTTCCTGTCATATAGAGCCCTAATGTCTGACCAGGCCCTGGGGACCACAGACCAGGTAACACCCCCTACTTCCTGTCATATAGAGCCCTACTGTCTGACCAGGCCCTGGGGACCACAGACCAGGTAACACCCCATACTTCCTGTACTTTAGACCTCTACTGTCTGACTAGGAACCATTCTCATCGACGGGTCTGTAGTGGAGCAGGTTGAGAGCTTCAAGTTCCTTGGTGTTCACATCAACAACAAACTAGAATGGTCCAAACACACCAAGACAGTCATGAAGAGGTCACGACAAAACCTATTCCCTCTCAGGAGACTGAAAAGATTTGGCATGGGTCCTCAGATCCTCAAAACGTTATACAGCTGCACCATCGAGAGCATCCTGAATGGTTGCATCACTGCCTTGTACGGCAACTGCTCGACCTCCGACCGCAAGGCATTACAGAGGGTAGTGTGTACGACCCAGGACATCACTGGGGCCAAGCTTCCTGCCATCCAGGACCTCTATACCAGGCGGTGTCAGACCCTTAAAATGGTCAAAGCCACCCTAGTCACAGACTGTTCTCTCTACTGCCGCATGGCACGCGGTACCGGAGCGCCAAGTCTGGGTCCATCAGACTCCTGAACAGCCAATCAAATGGCCACCTGGACAATGTTCATCGATCCCCCTTTCTTTACGTTGCTGCTACTCGCTGTTTATTATCGATGCATTTCACCCCATGCTACCTCATACCCCTACCTACATGTACATACTACCTCATACCCCTACCTACATGTACATACTACCTCATACCCCTACCTACATGTACATACTACCTCATACCCCTACCTACATGTACATACTACCTCATACCCCTACCTACATGTACATACTACCTCATACCCCTACCTACATGTACATACTACCTCATACCCCCTATGTACATACTACATGTACATACCTACCTCATGTACCCTACCCCTACCTACATGTACATACTACCTCATACCCCTACCTACATGTACATACTACCTCATACCCCTACCTACATGTACATACCCTCATACCCCTACCTACATGTACATACTACCTCTACTACCTCATACCCCTACCTACCTATGTACATACTACCTCATACCCCTACCTACATGTACATACTACCTCATACCCCTACCTACATGTACATACTACCTCATACCCCTACCTACATGTACATACTACCTCATACCCCTACCTACATGTACATACTACCTCATACCCCTACCTACATGTACATACTACCTCATACCCCTACCTACATGTACATACTACCTCATACCCCTACCTACATGTACATATTACCTCATACCCCTACCTACATGTACATACTACCTCTACTACCTCATACCCCTACCTACATGTACATACTACCTCATACCCCTACCTACATGTACATACTACCTCATATCCCTACCTACATGTACATACTACCTCATACCCCTACCTACATGTACATACTACCTCTACTACCTCATACCCCTACCTACATGTACATACTACCTCATACCCCTACCTACATGTACATACTACCTCATACCCCTACCTACATGTACATACTACCTCATACCCCTACCTACATGTACATACTACCTCATACCCCTACCTACATGTACATACTACCTCTACTACCTCATATCCCTACCTACATGTACATACTACCTCATACCCCTACCTACATGTACATACTACCTCATACCCCTACCTACATGTACATACTACCTCATACCCCTACCTACATGTACATACTACCTCATACCCCTACCTACATGTACATACTACCTCATACCCCTACCTACATGTACATATTACCTCATACCCCTACCTACATGTACATGCTACCTCATACCCCTACCTACATGTACATGCTACCTCATACCCCTACCTACATGTACATATTACCTCCTCTACCTCATACCCCTACCTACATGTACATATTACCTCCTCTACCTCATACCCCTACCTACATGTACATATTACCTCATACCCCTACCTACATGTACATACTACCTCATACCCCTACCTACATGTACATACTACCTCATACCCCTACCTACATGTACATACTACCTCATACCCCTACCTACATGTACATGCTACCTCATACCCCTACCTACATGTACATACTACCTCATACCCCTACCTACATGTACATGCTACCTCATACCCCTACCTACATGTACCTACTACCTCATACCCCTATACATACTACCTCATACCCCTACCTACATGTACATACTACCTCATACCCCTATACATACTACCTCATACCCCTACCTACATGTACATACTACCTCATACCCCTACCTACATGAACATACTACCTCTACTACCTCATACCCCTACCAACATGTACATACTACCTCATACCCCTACCTACATGTACATACTACCTCATACCCCTATACATACTACCTCATACCCCTACCTACATGTACATACTACCTCATACCCCTACCTACATGAACATACTACCTCTACTACCTCATACCCCTACCAACATGTACATACTACCTCATACCCCTACCTACATGTACATACTACCTCATACCCCTACCTACATGTACATACTACCTCATACCCCTACCCACATGAACATATTACCTCATACCCCTACCTACATGTACATACTACCTCATACCCCTACCTACATGTACATACTACCTCATACCCCTACCTACATGTACATACTACCTCATACCCCTACCTACATGTACATACTACCTCATACCCCTACCTATATGTACATACTACCTCATACCCCTACCTACATGTACATACTACCTCATACCCCTACCTACATGTACATATTACCTCAACTAACCTTTACCTCCTGTATATAGCCTCCACATTGACTCTGTACCGGTACCCCCTGTATATAGTCTCCACATTGACTCTGTACCGGTACCCCCTGTACATAGCCTCCACATTGACTCTCTACCAGTACCCCCTGTACATAGCCTCCACATTGACTCTCTACCAGTACCCCCTGTACATAGCCTCCACATTGACTCTGTACCGGTACCCCCTGTATATAGCCTCCACATTGACTATGTACCGGTACCCCCTGTATATAGCCTCCACATTGACTCTGTACTGGTACCCCCTGTATATAGTCTCCACATTGACTCTGTACTGGTACCCCCTGTATATAGCCTCCACATTGACTCTGTACTGGTACCCCCTGTATATAGCCTCCACATTGACTCTGTACTGGTACCCCCCTGTATATAGTCTCCACATTGACTCTGTACCGTAACACCCTGTATATAGCCTCCACATTGACTCTGTACCGGTGCCCCCTGTATATAGCCTCCACATTGACTCTGTACCGGTACCCCCTGTATATAGCCTCCACATTGACTCTGTACCGGTACCCCCTGTATGTAGCCTCCACTTTGACTCTGTACCGGTACCCTCTGTATATAGCCTCCACATTGACTCTGTACCGTAATACCCTGTATATAGCCTCCACATTGACTCTGTACCGTAATACCCTGTATATAGCCTCCACATTGACTCTGTACCGTAATACCCTGTATATAGCCTCCACATTGACTCTGTACCGTAATACCCTGTATATAGCCTCCACATTGACTCTGTACTGTAATACCCTGTATATAGCCTCCACATTGACTCTGTACTGTAATACCCTGTATATAGCCTCCACATTGACTCTGTACCGTAATACCCTGTATATAGCCTCCACATTGACTCTGTACCGTAATACCCTGTATATAGCCTCCACATTGACTCTGTACCGTAATACCCTGTATATAGCCTCCACATTGACTCTGTACCGTAATACCCTGTATATAGCCTCCTGGGGTTGAGGCTCTGTGGCGAACAGATGCTTGTTTCCCATCAGTTCATATTCCCCACAGACTCACACACACACACACACACACACACACACACACACACACAGACACCATGTTCCCCACACACACACACACACACAGACACCATGTTCCCCACACACACACACACACACACACACAGACACCATGTTCCCCACACACACACACACACACACACACACAGACACCATGTTCCCCACACACACACACACACACACACACACAGACACACACACCATGTTCCCCACAGACTCACACACACACACACAGACACCATGTTCCCCACACACACGCACACACACACCATGTTCCCCACAGACTCACACACACACACACAGACACCATGTTCCCCACACACACGCACACACACACCATGTTCCCCACACACACACACACACACACACAGACACCATGTTCCCCACGCACACACACACCATGTTCCCCCCCACACACACACACACACACACACACACACACACACACCATACCATGTTTCTCCCCCTGCTCCTGTCTCAGTCCCCACTCTGCCAGTCTCACCATGTGGTCGTTGGCACTCCACAGCCCAGACACATTAGACAAACACCATGAATTGGATGCAGGTTTGTGCTTTCATCTCGGGACACGTCTGTCCCCCCCCCTCTGTCCGTCCCCCCCTCCTTGAAGAACAACGTGGTGATGTCATTTCACGAGCCTTCAGATCCTCCCGGAGAAGACGATGGCGTGAGGTTACCAGTTGCCACTGCCGGTTAGACGAAGAACCTTAACGAGCAGGACTGTGACGGCTTTAAAACGCAGACCACAAACAGCAGTCTTTCTAGTTGGCTGTTCATCAGGCTTTGGTGGCTGACCGCGTCCGTACCAAACTACTCCCTGTTCTCAGCATGCTTATCCCTGCTACCAGTTTAGTCTTCTCTGGGAGGAACGATACGTTCTCTCTGGGGGGAACGACAAGTCCTCTCTGGGAGGAACGACACGTTCTCTCTGAGGGGGAACGACAAGTCCTCTCTGGGAGGAACGACACGTTCTCTCTGAGGGGAACGACAAGTCCTCTCTGGGAGGAACGACACGTTCTCTCTGAGGGGGAACGACAAGTCCTCTCTGGGAGGAACGACACGTTCTCTCTGAGGGGGAACGACAAGTCCTCTCTGGGGGGAACGACAAGTCCTCTCTGGGAGGAACGACAAGTCCTCTCTGAGGGGGAACGACAAGTCCTCTCTGAGGGGGAACGACAAGTCCTCTCTGGGGGGAACGACAAGTCCTCTCTGGGAGGAACGACAAGTCCTCTCTGGGGGGAACGACAAGTCCTCTCTGGGAGGAACGACAAGTCCTCTCTGAGGGGGAACGACAAGTCCTCTCTGAGGGGGAACGACAAGTCCTCTCTGAGGGGGAACGACAAGTCCTCTCTGAGGGGGAACGACAAGTCCTCTCTGGGGGGAACGACAAGTCCTCTCTGGGAGGAACGACAAGTCCTCTCTGAGGGGGAACGACAAGTCCTCTCTGAGGGGGAACGACAAGTCCTCTCTGGGAGGAACGGCACGGTCGTGTTACACTCCGTTGTCCTACCGAGCAAAAAGGTCATTTACTGCTCGTAGTGTGGACACCTTTCACAGTATCTTCATGCAGTTACTGGCTAACATGACCCCTCCATTTTCTCCTGAACACAATACAACCGAGGCAGGATACTTGTCCACATGATTAAGGATGTATTTAATGTAGCAAAAAAATTGACATGAACTCATTTTGGACCAAATGAGCAGTTATTGCCTTTTTTTTGTTGCTTGGTTAGGTGCAGTGCAGAGTGGGAAATAACTCCGTCTCCTGTCTTCTCCTGTCGTCTCCTGTCTTCTCCTGTCTTCTCCTGTCTTCTCCTGTCTTCTCCTGTCTTCTCCTGTCGTCCCCTGTCTTCTCCTGTCTTCTCCTGTCTTCTCCTGTCTTCTTCTGTCTTCTTCTGTCATCTCCTGTTTTCTCCTGTCGTCTCCTGTCTTCTCCTGTCTTCCTGTCTTCTCCTGTCTTCTCCTGTCGTCTCCTGTCTTCTCCTGTCGTCTCCTGTCGTCTCCTGTCTTCTCCTGTCTTCTCCTGTCTTCTCCTGTCGTCCCCTGTCGTCTCCTGTCTTCTCCTGTCGTCCTGTCTTCCTGTCTTCCTGTCTCCCTGTCTTCTCCTGTCGTCTCCTGTCTTCTCCTGTCTCCTGTCCTGTCTTCTCCTGTCTCTCCTGTCTTCTCTGGGACCTGCTGAGAAAGGAGGGGGAGTCTTCTCCTGTCTTCTCCTGTCTTCTCCTGTCTTGTCTTCTCCTGTCTTCTTCTGTCTTCTCCTGTCTTCTTCTGTCTTCTTCTGTCATCTCCTGTCTTCTCCTGTCTTCTCCTGTCTTCTCCTGTCTTCTTCTGTCTTCTCCTGTCGTCCCCTGTCGTCTCCTGTCTTCTCCTGTCTTCTTTAGGCCTGTTCTCTCCCAGATACAGCGGTGCTCAGCCTTGCCCCAGCGGGAGAGAACACACCTTCCACACCTGTCTCTGTGGCCTGCTGGGACCTGCTGAGAAAGGAGGGGGAGATCCCTCAGTTCCCTCTACCAAGCAGACACATGATGTTCAGCTGCCTGCCCACCATAGACTCTGGACCTGTAGCTGGGTCTGAGTCCTGGAGCCTCCCGGCCCCCATCAGACCTGACTTCCCCAGGCAAAGTGTGGCCGTCCCTGGGGAGATCTGCAGTAGCAGTGGTCTGAGCACCAGGTGGGTGAAACAGAACAGAACAGAGAGACTACAGGATCTATCGTCTCTCTGTTCTGTCAGGGTCTGTTCTCTCTCTGTTCTGTAGTCTCTCTGTTCTGTAGTCTCTCTGTCCTCTAGTCTCTCTGTCCTGTAGTCTCTCTGTCCTCAGGGTCTGTTTTCTCTCTGTTCTGTCCTCTAGTCTCTCTGTTCTGTCAGGGTCTGTTCTCTCTCTGTTCTGTCAGGGTCAATTCTCTCTCTGTTCTGTAGTCTCTCTGTTCTGTCAGGGTCTGTTCTCTCTCTGTTCTGTAGTCTCTCTGTTCTGTCAGGGTCTGTTTTCTCTCTGTTCTGTAGTCTTTCTGTTCTGTCAGGACAGAGAGAACAGACCCTGTCTAGGGAACATAAAGCACAGAGCCTTTAGTGGTCATGCCCTGTTAAACACGGCCACTGGAGCCATAAGGGATGCCCTCATCATTTCCACTGTCTCTACGCCTTCTCTCTGTTCTCTCTCTCTCTCTCTCTCTCTCTCTCTCTCTCTGTTTCTCTCTCTCTCTGTTTCTCTCTCTCTCTGTCTCTCTCTCTCTGTTTCTCTCTCTCTCTCTCTCTGTTTCTCTCTCTGTCTCTCTCTGTCTGTTTCTCTCTCTCTCTCTGTCTGTTTCTCTCTCTCTCTGTCTGTTTCTCTCTCTCTCTCTCTCTGTCTCTCTCTCTCTCTCTGTCTCTGTTTCTCTCTCTCTCTCTTGTCTGTCAGTTTCTCTCTGTCTCTCTAGTCTCTCTGTTTCAGGGTCTCTGTTTCTCTCTCTGTCTGTTTTTAGTCTTCTCTGTAGTCTCTCTGTCCTGTTTCTCTCTGTTCTCTCTCTGTCTGTTTCTCTCTCTGTCTGTCAGGGTCTCTCTCTGTCTGTCTCTCTGTCTCTCTCTCTCTGTCTGTCTCTCTCTCTCTCTCTGTCTGTTTCTCTCTCTCTCTCTCTGTCTGTTTCTCTCTATCTCTCTTGTCTCCGGGGGTGGCCTAAACACAGGCTCTTATAGTCGACTGTTTGGACAGCTTTCCTCTCCAAGGAAGCAGAAACAGCCTTCTCCTCTTCATAATTGGGCCCACGAGTTCAGAAGTGATTTTTACAACACAGATACTTTCATTCTTTTGTTCTTTCAGCTGTGTTTCCCTCGGTCTGTCCGTGTGTGTTTCCCTCGGTCTGTCCGTGTGTGTTTCCCTCGGTCTGTCCGTGTGTGTTTCCCTCGGTCTGTCCGTGTGTGTTTCCCTCGGTCTGTCCGTGTGTGTTTCCCTCGGTCTGTCCGTGTGTGTTTCCCTCGGTCTGTCCGTGTGTGTTCCCTCGGTCTGTCCGTGTGTGTTTCCCTCAGGTCTCTCGGTCTGTCCGTGTGTGTTTCCCTCGGTCTGTCCGTGTGTGTTTCCCTCGGTCTGTCCGTGTGTGTTTCCCTCGGTCTGTCCGTGTGTGTTTCCCTCGGTCTGTCCGTGTGTGTTTCCCTCGGTCTGTCCGTGTGTGTTTCCCTCGGTCTGTCCGTGTGTGTTTCCCTCGGTCTGTCCGTGTGTGTTTCCAATCAGGTCTGTCCGTGTGTGTTCCAATCAGGTCTGTCCGTGTGTGTTTCCAATCAGGTCTGTCCTGTGTGCCTGTTTCCCTCAGGGCCCTGTCCCTGTGGTTTCCTCTCAGGGCTGTCCGTGTGTGCCTCCTCAGGTCTGTCCGTGTGTGTTTGTTTCCCTCAGGTCTGTCCTGTCAGGGTCTGTTTCCTCTCTGTCCAGACCTGTTTCTGTGTGTGTGTGTGTGTGTGTGTGTCCCTTCCTCCCCAAGCCTGCCTCCAATCAGGGCCCTAACTTGCGGGCCTGCCTCCAATCAGGGCCCTACCCTGCAGGCCTGCCTCCAATCAGGGCCCTAACCTGCGGGCCTGTTTCTCAAACCAGACCCTCCTGCTCAGGGAGAATCAGGGCCCTACCAGCAGGCCTGCCTCCAATCAGGGCCCAGACCCTGCGGGCCTGCCTCCAATCAGGGCCCTAACCTGCGGGTCTGCCTCCAATCAGGGCCCTAACCTGCAGTCCTGCCTCCAATCAGGGCCCTACCCTGCAGGCCTGCCTCCAATCAGGGCCCTAACCTGCGGGCCTGCCTCCAATCAGGGCCCTAACCTGCGGGCCTGCCTCCAATCAGGGCCCTAACCTGCAGGCCTGCCTCCAATCAGGGCCCTACCCTGGAGGCCTGCCTCCAATCAGGGCCCTAACCTGCGGGCCTGCCTCCAATCAGGGCCCTAACCTGCGGGCCTGCCTCCAATCAGGGCCCTAACCTGCGGGCCTGCCTCCAATCAGGGCCCTACCCTGCAGGGCCTGCCTCCAATCAGGGCCCTAAACTGCAGGCCTGCCTCTGGGCTCAGTGAGGGCCGGAGGGACCTGTGCTGCAGGTGGTTAAATGACTCAGTGTTTGGTTGTTTCAGAGCGTTGGTGATGACGTATCAAGAACACCTGGGTGTCACCTACGTGACACTGAACGAGGACCCCTGTCCTCACATGGTCATCCACAACCAGACCCCTCTGTCTATGCTGCTCAGGGAGAATGTCAAGGGTAACGTCTGATACACACACACACACACACACACACACACACCACACACACACCCCTGTCCTCACATGGTCATCCACAACCAGACCCCTCTGTCTATGCTGCTCAGGGAGAATGTCAAGGGTAACGACTGACACACACACACAAGCACGCACGCACACACACACACACACACACACACACACACACACAGATACATACATTGGAGCAAAAAAGTATTTAGTCAGCCACCAATTGTGCAAGTTCTCCCACTTAAAAAGATGAGAGAGGCCTGTAATTTTCATCATAGGTACACTTCAACTATGACAGACAAAATGCAGTATAACTCCTCATAACAGTCCAACCTGATGTCAGAACTACACGTCTCCTCATAACAGTCCAACCTGATGTCAGAACTACACGTCTCCTCATATAACAGTCCAACCTGATGTCAGAACAGTCCAACCTGATATCAGAACTCACTCCTCATAAACAGTCCAACCTGATGTCAGAACTACACGTCTCCTCATATAACAGTCCAACCTGATGTCAGAACTACACGTCTCCTCATATAACAGTCCAACCTGATGTCAGAACTACACGTCTCCTCATAACAGTCCAACCTGATATCAGAACTACACGTCTCCTCATATAACAGTCCAACCTGATGTCAGAACTACACGTCTCCTCATATAACAGTCCAACCTGATGTCAGAACTACACGTCTCCTCATATAACAGTCCAACCTGATGTCAGAACTACACGTCTCCTCATATAACAGTCCAACCTGATGTCAGAACTACACGTCTCCTCATATAACAGTCCAACCTGATGTCAGAACTACACGTCTCCTCATATAACAGTCCAACCTGATGTCAGAACTACACGTCTCCTCATATAACAGATGTCAGAACTACCAGTCCAACCTGATGTCTGATGTCAGAACTACACGTCTCCTCATATAACAGTCCAACCTGATGTCAGAACTACTCTCCTCATATAACAGTCCAACCTGATGTCAGAACTACACGTCTCCTCATAACAGTCCAACCTGATGTCAGAACTACACGTCTCCTCATATAACAGTCCAACCTGATATCAGAACTACACGTCTCCTCATATAACAGTCCAACCTGATATCAGAACTACACGTCTCCTCATATAACAGTCCAACCTGATGTCAGAACTACACGTCTCCTCATATAACAGTCCAACCTGATGTCAGAACTACACGTCTCCTCATATAACAGTCCAACCTGATATCAGAACTACACGTCTCCTCATATAACAGTCCAACCTGATGTCAGAACTACACGTCTCCTCATATAACAGTCCAACCTGATATCAGAACTACACGTCTCCTCATATAACAGTCCAACCTGATATCAGAACTACACGTCTCCTCATATAACAGTCCAACCTGATATCAGAACTACACGTCTCCTCATATAACAGTCCAACCTGATGTCAGAACTACACGTCTCCTGATAACAGTCCAACCTGATGTCAGAACTACACGTCTCCTCATATAACAGTCCAACCTGATGTCAGAACTACACGTCTCCTCATAACAGTCCAACCTGATATCAGAACTACACGTCTCCTCATATAACAGTCCAACCTGATGTCAGAACTACACGTCTCCTCATATAACAGTCCAACCTGATGTCAGAACTACACGTCTCCTCATATAACAGTCCAACCTGATGTCAGAACTACACGTCTCCACATGTTAACCTCAGACACGTTTTTTGTAATGTACGTACTTTGTGAATGTCTTTTTAAAATGGTCAAATAACATGAATCAATTGTTTACCTTTTGTCCCCCCCCCCCTCCAGAACCCCCCAGGACAGAGGTGTACTGCCGCCCCCTCCCTGCCAACTCCTCCCTCCACCATGACCTCTACCACCACTTCTCCAGCTTCCCTGCCTGCAGACAGAGAGAGCCTCTACCCACCGTGCTGCTGAAGACCAGTCCTGACCCCAACGGTCTGCAGCCCAGCGACCTGCAGGCGTCTCCGGAGTGGAGCGACCCCGTGGACATCAACTGCCCCGGCACACAGGTCAACAACTAATACGACCCACTGGGCTGATATCTGCTATTTAGGTTGGACATGCTTGCAAATGTATGGGGTGTTCCTGAGAATCAGACCCACTATACTGCCGTTGCAAGAGCCACACAACATTACAACATTATACCCATAGACCCAACATTATCCCCCACCACCCATAGACACAACATTATTCCCTACCATCACCCATAGACCCAACATTATCCCCTACCACCACCCATAGACCCAACAGTATCCCCTACCACCACCCATAGACACAACATTATTCCCTACCACCACCCATAGACCCAACATTATCCCCTATCACCACCCATAGACACAACATTATCCCCTACCACCACCCATAGACCCAACATTATTCCCTACCACCACCCATAGACCCAGCATTATCCCCTACCACCACCCATAGACTCAGCATTATCCCCTATCACCACCCATAGACCCAACATTATCCCCTACCACCACCCATAGACCCAACATTATCCCCTACCACCACCCATAGACCCAACATTATCCCCTACCACCACCCATAGACCCAGCATTATCCCCCACCACCCATATCCCCTACCACCACCCATAGACCCAACATTATCCCCTACCACCACCCATAGACCCAACATTATCCCCCACCACCCATAGACACAACATTATCCCCCACCACCACCCATAGACCCAACATTATCCCCACCACCACCCCCATAGACCCAACATTATCCCCACCACCACCCATAGACACAACATTATCCCCCACCACCACCCATAGACCCAACATTATCCCCTACCACCACCCATAGACCCAACATTATCCCCTACCACCACCCATAGACACAACATTATCCCCTACCACCACCCATAGACCCAACATTATCCCCTACCACCACCCATAGACCCAACATTATCCCCTACCACCACCCATAGACCCAACATTATCCCCTACCACCACCCATAGACCCAACATTATCCCCTACCACCACCCATAGACCCAACATTATCCCCTACCACCACCCATAGACCCAACATTATCCCCTTCCACCACCCATAGACCCAACATTATCCCCCCACCACCCATAGACCCAACATTATCCCCTACCACCACCCATAGACCCAACATTATCCCCTTCCACCACCCATAGACCCAACATTATCCCCTACCACCACCCATAGACCCAACATTATCCCCTTCCACCACCCATAGACCCAACATTATCCCCTACCACCACCCATAGACACAACATTATCCCCTATCACCACCCATAGACCCAACATTATCCCCTATCACCACCCATAGACCCAACATTATCCCCTACCACCACCCATAGACACAACATTATTCACTACTTATACCACCCTACTACTACTACTACTACAACTACTAATACTACTACTACTACAACTACATCTACTACTGATACTACTACTAATACTACTACTACTACTACTACTACTACTACATACTACTTACTCCTACTACTTACTACTACTACATACTACTACTACTACTAATACTACTACTACAACTACTACTACTACTGATAACTACTACCACTACCACTATACTACTACAACTACTATACTACTACTACACCATCACCCATAGACCTAACATGCTAATACCCTACTACTACTACTACTAATACTGCTAATACTACTACTACTACTACTGATACTACTACTACTACTACTATTACTACTACTACTACTGATACTACTAATACTACTACTACTACTACTACTGATACTACTGCTACTACTACTACTACTGATACTACTACTACTACTACTACTACTACTACTGATACTACTACTACTGATACTACTACTACTGCTACTACTATTACTACTACTAGTATTACTACTACTACTACTAATACTACCCTCCTAACAACAGTAGAGTTAAACTCACCTCTACTATTACTACTATACTACTGCTCCCACTACACCTCTGTAGCCACTAGAGGGCAGTATTGAACATTAGTGCTCTGGGTGGAAGTTCAAGTTGCCCTCATTCACCCCCCCCAATCCTTAACCAATAGGGGTCACAACTTTACACTTAGTGCTCCTAATGTCAGTCAAATTACACTCCCTGTAAATCAATCCAGAGCTCAACACATAACACACACTCTGGGCGACCCTAGGTTGTGTCTACCAGGACTGTGTGTAGTGTGTGTTTGGGGTTGTGTCTACCAGGACTGTGTGTAGTGTGTGTTTGGGGTTGTGTCTGTGAGGTGCCTGGCGGGCGGTAGGGTCAGAGAGGTCGTCTGTGTCAGGTTACAGAGGGGTGGCAGGGGGTTGTGTCTACCAGGTGTGTAGTGTGTGTTTGGGGTTTCTATGTGTGTAGTGGCTAGGGGTGGCCAGGTGCAGTACTGCTGTTTTTGGAGCTTGTGTTCTGCTGTCAACTGTGTGTTAGCCCCTGTTAGACCATGCTACTGCACCGCACCGGGACTGTAGCCTGAGTCAACCCTCTAGCTGCCCTTAGTCAACCCTCTAGCTGCCCTGAGTCAACCCTCTAGATGTCTGTTCAGTCAACCCTCTAGCTGCCC